>NW_026624532.1:0-30288 GCF_030028575.1 Malurus melanocephalus
GTGCCTGTTTGTTAAGATTAGCTTAGGTGTGGTTAAGGAGCCCCAGAGTTATCAGCTACATGCTGGCCACACCCGCTGCAAAATTCATGCATCTCTAACACATTTCCCCTAGCTTTACTATAGCCAGGGGATCTGCTAGGTTGGAATCCTCCGGTCCTCTTCAGTCTTCCCTCACATGTGCAATCTCTTTCTCCTCAGAATTATCCCATCTCTTATTGGGATACGTATTCTTCCTCTCTGGGCATTCATTCTTCCAATGCCCAAATTTCTTGCAATATGCACACTGGTTTTTGTGCAGTTTGGTTTTTCCTTGGTTCTGACTCCCTTTCTCGTTATTCCCTTCTACATTCTTTTCCACCAATGTTACTAACTTCTCGACTCCCTCTTTATATTTTGCTTCTCGGTTACTGTACACCCTCCAAGCTTCATCTAATAATACTTCCAAATTTCTACTCTCTGTTGAACGCAGTTTCTGGAGTTTCCATCTAATGTCCCACTGTGATTGGCCCAAAAAGAGAGACACTAGCTGTTGTATCCCCACCTCTGACCCAGGGTCCAGTGTTGTGTTTCTACGCATAGCATCTTTTAATCGTTCCAGAAAGTCAGCTGGGGACTCGGAGGGGCCCTGTTTGATTGCATACAGTGCTGACCAATTAATGGTCTTAGGCATTGCCTTTTCCATGGCTTTTACTATCCACTCCTGATAAGCCTGTAGTTTAGCCATTTCAGCTGTTTTATTTGGATCCCATTTCGGGTCCTGGAGTGGCAAATACTCTTTGTGATCCTCTTGTTGTACTTTATAATAATTTTCAGCCAAATCTTGTGCTGTTTCCAAAATTAATTGTTTTTCAGTTTCTGTAACAGCTTCCAATAACAACTGAATATCATTCCAATCGGGATTATGTTGTTTCAAAACGTAAATGTTTACTTACGATTATTGGGTCGGTTCGATAATCTTTTGCAATCTTTTTCCAAGTTTCTATGTCAATAGTAGAAAAAGGCACCTTGCTCAGCATTGTATTGCCCTCAGGCCCTACTGCCTCCCGTGGGGTGCTTGCAGGACCTGCCCTCGCTTCCCCCATGTTCTGGCACAGACTGGGCTCCCTGCTGGAGATGGTGTGTCCTCTGAGTCTGCCTCATCCTCTCACTTCCTAGGAGGGGGCTTAAGGAAATCAGTTAATTCTTGTTCCTGTGCTGCTGCCTGATAAATCTTGTCTGGTTTAGTACATCTTTGACCTATACTGCATGCTGAACAGCACCTCTTAAGTCTGCTTTTAGTAGCTTTATTTTCTCTTTCCAAAGCCAGTACCATGGGGTCCTGTGGTGGCAYCATCCCACAGTCCCTCTGCCACTCAGGGTGATTTYGGAGAGTGAAAAACATATCTGCGTAGGAGACTTCGTCCCACTTTCCCTCTCTTCTCAAGAACAGCATTAACTGCAGGAGGGTTTTATAATCTAAAGATCCAAAAAGTGGCCATTTTTCTCCATCATCCAATTTATATAAAGGCCACCAATTATTACAATACTTAATAAGAACTTTCTTACTTTCTGTTCCTTTTGTTCCAACTATTTTTTTCCAGTGTACTAATATACACCCAAGGGGGGTTTTTGCCATTATTTCTTTACCCTGACTATTTCCCATTTTATTCCAGTGTTCTATTACTCACTCCAGATCACCTGTATTACACTGACCACCTTTTGTGTACTTTTTATCTCCTCGGGTAAAACCACTGGAGTGGAGGATGTCCCTAGGTTATATTGTTCCCTTCCCGTTTTCCCCTCCCCTCCCCGTTCAACTGCTGCAGCTTAAACTATCACACACAGCATGTAATCACACGACACAGAGTCACAGGAAACATGCATTACAAAAATAAAGAAGAAATGTAACTTACTTCCTGAATCCGGGTTCTCGACACCGCCACTTCCTGGTTCTGGTCCGCGCTTCACTTCCGGGATCCGGGTCTTCACACACACGCACAGGCATACTCAGTCGCAGACCTCCATACAAACACACAACCAGGTTCTGCCCACCCTTTCTCCTGCCTCCTAATACAGTCAYTGGCAGGCCTGTACTCAGGTAATAGCAGAACTTTTCGCTCCGGCCCCACTTGGCAGACCGTTGCGAAAAACCGTTCCTGGCCAGCAACCTCGCTGGTGCTTGCAAGCCCTATCAGGGTTCGTTGTGCGCCAGGCGTCCCCGGTGTCTTACCAACCCCTGGCTAYSCGTACGCCCTGTAGACTTCCTGATAAACATATATGATAAACATACCGTTCCTGTGAAGTGCCAGTGGGTACTTGCTCTGCCTGGGCGGTGGACGTGCCAGAATCGGAGTTCTTCCAGGAAAAAAAAGACCTGGGGCATGCCAAAGAGTCCCGATTCTGGACAGCCCCCACACCGGACAGAGCTTCTTCTGCCTGGCTCACCAAAATGATCCAAAAATGATCTGAGCAAGACTCCGCAACTTATATAATTTTAAGTTGTGAAGTAGGTATGTTTATTGCAGCGCTGGGTGAGTGGGAGGTACTCCTCTAAGCCGCCCACATCCCAGCACGGGCATCGCTTGGTATATATCAGATTACATGTTACACATTCACCGAGTTTCGCAATTCGCCTATACATATGCATGACCTATCCCCATTTCATATTATAATGAGTTTAAAAGTCATTTCCATGTGGTCACACCTGCGCAATGTTATCTGGTAGTGGGCTCCGGGGGTCCGGGAGGAAGTTAAATACTCATCCTCCTGTCTTGAACTTTTCACCTTTCTCTTTTGCGCATGCTGTCTGGGTCCCCGGCCCAAGTCCGAAACAACAACTCTGGTTTTGACCAGAGCAGGGGTTCCACGCATACGGGCTGGGTCACAGTCCCTGCTTTTGTCAATAATCTTTTACTTCTCATTCTGCTTTGACAAACACCATCAATGTTAAGTAAGCAATATACACTGTCTAGCAAGCAGTTTCTAACAAGTTACCCTGTAACTTCTAACTTCCCTGCATCAAAATAATGTTGCAGACTCTTAATTTGCTAGGGGCTCACTTCTGGTAACAGAAGCATTGTAGCTCAGCTGAGATTAGCAGAGGGTATTCATGTAGGAGTGCATGCAGGCGGAGACTTAAATCTCCTAGAGAAAGATCGAATTACACAGAAAATGCCATGTTCACTACTTAAAAAATTTGTGATTCTTAATGGTTAATTAGACCACAATTTTTGCAGAAAAAGTGACTTTTAATAGGGTCTTTTTCTTACTGAAGTAGCTTTTCTCTGAATAGGCAGTTGTGGACATATGATTTTATCAGATTTTAGCCTATGTTGACCAGCTCTAAAGGAAGGAGACAGTAGGGGGCATAAAAGCTCTCTTTTCTCAAAGATAAATAGTGGTCTGCTCTGAACTGAGTCTTTTTATATGGTTTTCACTTTTTACATTGATCTGAGGTAAACCCAGACAATCAGGTTACATTCTGTATTTATTCTCTCCTGCTACTCACTAAATTACTGCATCTATTTTTCCTGTACTTCAAGCCATTTTCTGACTTGCCTGAGGATGACAAGATGCTGCCTGCACTGTAATTATTATAATCATTAATTCTATTATTATTGCTCTTTCCTCTAGTATTTGGATATTATAGTCTCAGAGGAAAAGAAATGCAGTAACTCTACTTGTTTGCTTTATTGCATTAAATCAGAAAACCAGAAAAAAAAAGAGGAAAATATGCTGAAGCTTAGAAACATGCTAAGTGAACAAATCCCTCAAAAAGAAGTATTTTCCAGACAAAACTAGCCTATTAAATCAGGCAGTAGTGTTGGTTTTTACTCTAGCTTCATCCTGCTCCTGTTTAATCTGAGGAGAAGCACCCATTGTTCTTTTCAACAAAAGACAGAATTGAAGGGAAAACAGGCAAGTTTAATTCATTTTGATACACTCTGTATCTGCAGATGTGTGTGGATATTGATGATGAGACACTTTAATTTTTAACAGTGTGCTGTGTACCATTCATCTGTGTATTTGAAAAAAGTTGTTGAGAATATATGATTCTTCAGCCTTAAGCTGTCAAAAATGAGATTCCAAAGTATTCAGCAGCACAAAATAGCATAAAAAGAGCTTAGCCACTATGTATCTCTGCTTGCCAGCTTGTAATGTTGATTTATGATATGTCATAATAAAGCCCTGAAATGRATACAGCTGCATAGAAAAGTGAAGTTACATGGCCACAAACACTGAAATATGTCTGATTCCACCCTGTCTCCCGCATCCATCCATACATACACACCCTTGAAGGCAACAGTCTCTCACAGTGATCCTATTGTAATTCGGCTATTTGACAGTGTACCAATAAGATGCACAGAGCCTTCCAAATAATTGCAAATAAAGTGATAAAAGTTGTTTTATGTGTATTCCAAATTCAGAGTTTCCACTGACCTCACAGTGACAAGGCTGAACGCTCTGAAATCCAGGACTACGTTTAATTTTCCTCCTCCTTACAATTTCAATACATTTTAAATTTCTTTCAAAATATTTATATATGTCTGTGTATATATATGGTTTTTGACTCAGAAAAAGGCATAAACTTTGCTTTCCTCCCTTACTTCTTGATATGAATATATGTACAAAATATATAAATAAAAATAATAAAAAACAAGAGGCTCCATATGGTAAAGTTAATGAATTTTAGTATTTATGTAAAGAAATCTATTCACAATAAATTGGAACATTTCACAGTACTTGTGAGTAAAGTCTCTATAGCAGAATTGTTCATGCTTTTTTGAGAAAGCACTCTGCAAGAAATTGAATCAAGCAAAAAAAAGTACCTCAAACAGACTTGGTAATAGGAATTTCAATAAACAATATTGCTATGTCAAATAACAATTTCCCCTGACCTGACAGCAAATGTCTATCACAATCCCCATTGTAGAAATTGCAGCAAAGTATGGAATTTTTATCCTGAATAAAATATGTGACACTTTTATGAAATTATGAAAAAGATAGCTCTTTAAAATCTATTTCTTTCAGCACTCCAACTGGTCTCCGACCATTTTCACTATTATGGTCCCTCTCCTCAGTCAGATATTCTGCTAACTGTGGTGAAACAAAGTCCATATGAAAATTGGCCCTGTAATCTGTACTTTGTCAAATCTTAGCAGTTTTACAGAAAATTGACTTTCAGACCACATTTAGTTGCCTGAGTGCAATAGGAATCAATACTAGACCTAATTCTTTTTATCACATAATTTTTTCAACTCAAAAACATTTTCTTTCATTTATTTTCCTTCTTTATCCTTATCTTTTAGTCTTTCCTGTTTCATGCTTTCAGTCTCCAACTTTATTTAGAAGGTTTTTGCTCTGTGGCAAGCACCTATCTAATTTGAAATTAGTAATATTATTTCTGTGTGCCTAATAAATAAAGATGAAACCAAAAGAATATTCACAATTGTCACACGTGCCCATTATGTGAAAGGCAATTGGCTATTTTACTTATATRCAAATATATATACTAATTTCACACAAATTGCACACACATGTACAGAATTCACATGAATTTAGTAATAAAATTTGGTTATAAGCACAGAAAAAAATATGACTGGAAGAATATACAGTTTCTGAAAGTGCAGTCCGTATTTTGAAAGCAAAAAGAAAATATGGTTAAGTAAGATACCTCTCTATTGGAGAATAATAGAAAAAYCCTAAAGGCGGTTGCTATTTGTGGGTTTTTTTTTTTTTGTGTTTGTGTGTTTATGAAAGCTTACAGACTTCTTAGACATTTGGTGAAACACTACTGAGCCTTTTCAGCTGTGGTGTCTCTGTGAGGGTATGGATTTCAGCACATTTCTAGATAGAGAATATTACACATTGGAATAATTACTCCTCCTGTCATCCCAAAATATTATCAAAGGAGAGCAACAGACTTTCACAGGGGAGGGCATTACATTCACCATTCTCCATCTTGAACTGACCTTCTCAGTACATCTCTCTCTATGGTGACCAGACTGCTGTTGATCTCAGGACTGATTRTATCAGCTGTTTTATGCTGTTGCTATGGCCACTGATACTATGCTGCAAAATGTCAGATTTTGCTTTTTCTTGCATTTTATACATGTTCTATACTTTGGTTTTAAAAGAAAAAATAATCTCTGAACTGATCCTCCATTTAATTTGTGAAAAAAATACAAGGAAAAATTGCAGATAGCAAGTTGGGGTTTTAAAATTTTCTCTTAATATATATGAAAAAACAATTTTCATTTGTTAACATTATAACGTTCTTTTCCCAATTAAAACATTTCTTTAACATGGCTTTAAAATGTCCTGAAAAGCATGATCCACAAACCAAAATTCCTGGTTTAGCAGAGCAAAAATGTCATAGGGCAATGAGACCTTAAGGTTCAAGAGTTCTATTCCTTGCTTTTAATCAAGGAAGTAGAAATAACTTTTACAATATTTCTAAAACTCCATCTTTAAATTAGCTAGGTTTCTTAGACACTACCTCAATTATTTATGGAGGCAAGTTTCTTTGAAATTTAAATCTTCTGGTAACAAGATTTTTTTCTTAATACTCATTCCATGCATCCATTCTTATACTAACTCACACATTTGTGTAATTGTGGAGATTCATTTCTAGGCAGAACTCAGATCATGCCTTCATATGGTTAGACTATGAAAATCAAATTCTTCTTGTTTCTTCTTATTAAGAAAGGATTTTTCTCTCTGTCAAAAATCCCTTCTCTGCTTTTGCTCTGAAACATGTTTAATCAATCTTTTTTTTTTTTTTTTTTTTTTTTTTTTTTTTTTTTTTTTTTTTTTTTTTTTTTTTTTTTTTTTTTTTTTTTTTTTTTTTGTGAGTCAGCAGAGATAAACTTTCTATTTTCTATTTCTTTTGTATTTTCATAGAATTTCTTGTATAAGAAAATGAGTGCTTCCCGACTCTGAAAAATATCTAAGTTCCTGAGGCAAAATCTTATGCTTTTTCATCCATGTCTGGATGAATAGACCTGGGAGGTTTCTTGTTCAACAAAAATTAAACCTATGATGATAGAAATCCAAATTTATTGGTGGTCTTACAAGAACAGCCTGGCAGTGTCATTTAATAGCAGCTAGTCTATCAGATGAGAATTTCCAAGACAGTTGGAATTTAAAATTGGAGAGGTCATAATAAAGTGCCCAATAGGTCATAGATTTCACAGAAAATTTTCCAGGGTCTATCAGGCAGCCAAGGACTATGTACTGGGAAATTTAAGTAGAAGTAGAGGGAAAACAAGCAACCCCTCCACCCCCCTCCACCAAAAAAGAAAATTAAAGGACCAAACCAAACCAACCAACAGAGCTCCAAACCCCCCAAAAACTTTAAGATATCTGACATCAGAATTGAATCACGTTTGTTAAAGGCCAAAAAAGCATAAATCCATTTTAGACCATCTTTTAAAAAGATTAATAGATGTATATATTTCTTCTTATTGTAGTAACTGCCTTTTTCCCTGAAAAAATCCACTGTTGCCCCTGTGAAGTCGTCTTTGTCTCTATTGAGGGCTTGATGATATCACTGGAGAGTAGTGTAAAAGTGAGAGCTCCAGTTTACAATCAGTGATAGAGTCAGATGCATGGAAATTTTGAATCTTATCCCTGAATTTGAAAATACCTCATATATAAAATGCTAAACCTTAATGCTTTCTATTTTTAAAACTTTGTGTTCAAATGGTTACAGGTCTGAATTCCGATTGGAACTGAGAAAGTATAACCATAAAAAGGTTAATGGTATAGCAAAAGAATTTTTTCAGAAATTCCATCATAAAACTGCTTACCAGCAACAGTTAAAAAATACAGGGGACTACATATCTTTAAATGAGTCAATTGCCTGTACCTTTCAGCTTCATACAAACCTCTGCCCACTTCTGGTAATGATAAAGAAAAGAGATTCACTGTTTGTAGCTATAGCATAAAAAAGTCAAATAATACTTAGTAACTCCAAGCAGACTAGTGGTATTTGTAAATGCATAGAATAGTATTTAACCCTAAATAACAAGAAAAGGGAAGTGCATAATAAAGTTGTTCATAATGGAGATTAAAGAGCAACAGATTGAGCAATTACTTTAATTTTTCAGAAAGAACAACAAATACTGACATAAGACTAAGTCAGAAGCAGCCAGAAGAAGTTTTTTGAGACAGTTGCCTTCTGTGTAAGGAATTTTCACTAGAAAAAATGGAACAGGCAGTTCCATAAGTCATTATTTTTTCTTTATGAGACATTTTTCCACTACAAATGTGTCATCTATCAAAAATAGGAATAGTAAAAAAAAGTTAGTAGTAAAAAGAAATGTTATTAGTTTAAAAAATAAATTATACTTTGTTTACACAAAATATTCCTGGGTGTCAAGTAGAAGAATAACACCAACACTCACTTCCACCTCACTCTATGTTCCTCTCTGTTGCCACGGCAGCACAAACCACAAGATCAACCGCTCACTCTCCATGTTTGCATCACAATTTTGCATTTTCTTCACTGCTTCATGCTTTCAACAATAGTTTTCTCAGTAAACAACATACAGGGCTTATAATGAATTATGTAAATGATTAAAAGGTTCTTTAAAACAAAACTCCTATAATAGTTATTAAATCTTTGAAACTGTGCTTTTCAAAGGCTGTAAATCAGTAAATCAAGTTTCAAATAAGACAGATTGCAAATTCATACTATGGGTGAAGGTATCTAGAAAATGTGGTTTGGAAAACAGTTATCTAAATAAAGCAACAGGAAACAAAAATATTTGAAAGGAAATATGTCTTAGAGCTGAGAGAAGACAAGAGATACTAACACCACTGACTGAAATTTTCTGCCATTTACATATAAAAAATAGATATAAAAATCTCTTCTTTGTGCATGTGTGTTTATGTACAAGTTTTCTTTCTTTCCTGTGATGTGGAACATCTGTGCAGGAAGTAGGGATTGAGAGACAGAGATAGGGAGACAGAAGCTCTATTCCTGCTCTGTAATTTAATCTGAAAATATTCAGACATTCTACTTAGGAAAATCTCATCTAGGGGTGCAAACAAACTTTTCCACACAATTTTTCCCTTCTACATATTGATATTCTTTAACAAGCTTAATTTTTGGAAATGGATTGTTGAAGGCTGTAAATATTCATCAAGTGCTTTCCTTGAGGATAAGAGATACTTCCCCAGACTAATGGGAAAAAAATCCATAAGGAGCACATGAACCTAAAACTACATCTTGGTAATCCAAATATCCTAATAAACAATACTCTGTTTTGTGTGACAATTCATCTGTAAACAAAATCTTAAAATTATCTGTGGAGATGTGAGAATTGGAGGTTGTAGTCAAAACTGTGCAAATGAATGTTATCTCCAGTAATTTTTTCAGTTGTGCTCCAGAAAATAGCTTTTATGGTACACTGAAAAAATACAGCTGTGGTAGTGAGGTTTTCTGAATGAGGTCTAGTTTTGCTTTACACAAGTGTAGGATGTAAGGCTGCATTCAGAGGATTCTGCTATGATTTCGCTATGATTCCTACTGCAGCCTAGCTATTCATTTACAAAGCTACGCCAAAGAGCATCTCAAAGGTGAAAAATATCATATTAAAGATCCTTCAAATAGTTTAATGACTGTGGATTATGTGCTGTGTATTTGGGCTGTTATAATAGGCCAACTATGTGTGAGGCCAACTACAGGGTTTAGACAAATCATCCTTTTGTCTATAATGAGTTTATTAGTATAGAATCTTACATGACTGAAACAAAGATACTTTGCTTTCTTCCCATCTCGTATTTCTGTAAATCATATTCTTCTTTGATCCAGAAATTCATCTGGATTCTTGCTTTATTATTGATTTATTCCCGCTGTGACATTTTCACCAGTATTGAATTGGGAAAGAAACAGGGTCTATACTTCATGCTGTAGACCTAAGAAATATGTAGTACTACTTCCTCTGATTTTCCTACTCTCACTTATACTCTATTTTTCCTTCTTCAATGCAAATTTAGTGCATATTATTCTCCACACTGAGATAAATTTCTTCTTGCTTTCACAGTCACCCATTGGAGTACACTGTCCTCTTTGAGTTTCTTTTGTTTATTCGGTTCTTGGTGAATAAATTCATACTGTTACCCGTATTTTCATTACTGCAAATCTGTTTTCTTGCTTCTTTAAGTGTATTTTTGTTTCTGTGAATTTATTCTCTTATTTCTTTTTCCTCTTTAAAGTGTGTAGAAAAAACATATATTGTAACAATGGGGGAACAGAGTAAGAGCTCTCTATCTGCTGGTCCAAAGAAAAATCCTTTATTTTCAAAAACTGTGCCCTTTTAAATCCTAAAGTCCCCAGGCTGAACATGGATTGGCTGTCTGCCCATGTTGTGCTGCCACCCATGAACCTTCTTATCCAATCACATCACTGGTCAGGCACTGTCCATGTGCCCCATACCCCAATCAGATCTTGATACATGGCAGGACCACTTGTCAGTCATAGGAGCGGATCCCTGGTCACACGACCTGCAGTTTGAGCCTTTTTCAGGCTGCCTGCTGAGCAAAAGTTAACAGAGGTATTCTAGATGGCTCTTCTTAACCCCAACAGTATATGATGATGTAAAGACTACCTCTTAATAAACAAATGGAAGCAGACAACAAACAGGCTTAGAAGAGAAAACTAAAAACCTGTTGTTATTTTGAAGCCATGTCTTTAAAAGAAATCTTGACAATTAAAAATGAAGTGCAGTGTGCTATAAAATAGAACCATGAAACCACATCTACTTTTGTCCTGCCCTGATATAAAGACCACAAGAGTGAGGGCAAAATTTAATGTGACAATATGATAGCTTATCTAATAGCAGTGTCTTGCTAGTATCATATCTTGTGATTACTTAATAAGGTTGAAAGGCTCTAGATTTCTGTGCTCAGGGGGATAACAACATATCTTCTGTGTGTTGCACTATGAAGAGCTTGGAAATGATTCTGCATGTGTATTTAGTTAAAAAGTTGTAGCCCTTATTTTTAAATTTAAGCTTTCCAAAACAATCAGTTTCAATCAAGTTTTACAATTACTATTTTGTTCCTCGGATTTTCATTTAAAGAGGACTCTGTAGTAAACAACATCCTTATGTCACAGGAGATTTTATTTTAAAATCTAATTGGCAAACTGTTTTCCTTACAGAAATAAATGTAAATGTTTATGTAGAAGTGATGCTGCATATGGCCACACTGTTCTACAATGCTTTTTATTGTATCCATTTCAATGGAATGTGTGAATTCTGTGTATCTAGGGTACTTCAGTGAGTGATATGCAAATACAATAAACAATGAAAGAAGGAAGATCAAACATTTATCTTTGTGCTTTTCCTTCTGTTTCATTTTAACTTAAGCTTACATTTTCTCTGACATCTTTTGTCCCAGGCCTATGAGAACTGAGTAAAGAAGCTCACAAATCCTGTTAGGTGACCCAGAGAGATGTAGGAAAACATACTGGAAAGTTCAGTGCAATTTACTTTACATTTTACTTTCAAAGTTACTTTAACTAGCTCTTTGGATGTCTTGCTAGGTCTTTTCTTGTGAAATGTCACCTATTATGCATCCAAAAGAAGTGTTTGTCTCATTCAGCACTACACCTTTAGAAAGCTTAATAACTTAGGAAAAGGACCATTGTGTTTTATCTCTCCACTTTGATCGGCAGCAGCAAGGACTGCACAGGATTTCTGCTTATCATTATTAAATGCTGTTGGAAAACTCACTGAGAAAATTGAGAAACTTATGTGAAACTACCTGAGTGTTCAATGAGCTCTTCTCTCACTGACAGGTGATAAATGAAACATCCTTAACGTAACATCATGTTAGGAGAGTAGGGAATGAAAATGAGGGCAAGAAGACAAATAGTAGGAGACCAGCAGCAACTCTTTTCCCAGAGAAAAGTAGTGATGTTTTCAAGTACTCAGTTCTTATATCTTTGAGAGACAAGTGACAAATCTGCTTTCTACCACTTGTAGTGTAGTTTTTCCTTCATTGTAAAACCCTGTAACTGTGTTGTCTACCCAGCAAGGCCTAACATATTCTTAATTTCCTATATCAACTCTCCTTTTCCACTGGGCTTGCTCTTCTTCAAGGGCTTTCACTCTTCAGAAAGCATACCACAACCTGTTGACCTATCTTCAGCTCCTGACTGTAAGAAACACTGTCTTAATCTCTTATTATCTGGAAAATATTCCATGCTAAAGTTTCAAGCGATCACATTGGAAATTTACTCATCCCACATTTATAGAACCATTAACTTTGTCAAAACTGGACAT
The DNA here is from genome assembly GCF_030028575.1 of Malurus melanocephalus. Classification (NCBI taxonomy): domain Eukaryota; kingdom Metazoa; phylum Chordata; class Aves; order Passeriformes; family Maluridae; genus Malurus; species Malurus melanocephalus. The sequence continues at coordinate 12,276 of NW_026624532.1, forward strand.
AGTGCAAACATGCCCATAAAATACAGATAGATATAAATATGATGAAAACATGTAATGCAGCATTAACAAGTGTCAGTGACTGTGTTCATTTAGTTCCCCTTCTATGCATCTGACACACAGAACTTTCTCACAACTTTGTCTTCTAACTCCATTAATTTCTCTGTGAATCAGTATCATTTGTCTTAAACCTCATCCATCTTTTTACCTTCAGCATGAAACAGAGCGAAACAATCGATCCTCCTTAGCCTGGTGTCTTAGGAAAAACCCATTGATTGTTCCGAAATTAAGTTAACAAGACTTRCCTAATGCGACACATTAATCAAGACCAGGCATATCTGTGAAATGGGTTTTCAAGTAATTTAGAGATTGAGGATGTATTTTTAAAGTAAATATTGTAACTGTTCTTTTAATCGGAGTCAAAAATCTTGAGAAAGGGAAGGCAATTTAGGTAAGTTCCGTGAACAGAGCAAAAAAAAAAAATTTCTTTGTTTTTAAGATAAGACAACTACTACAATTTATTATAATATACAATCGAACTCTTTAAAAATAGTCTTTAAAATTGTCTTTAAAAAGACACTAATCATGTAGCAGTAATCATGCCCCTTGGCATTTACTTATTACATTGATTCATATCACTATCTGAAAAACATTTTCCATTGGATTTTTGAAAGAAATGGAGTATTTAAGTTTAGTCACTGTTAGTGCCCATATGTACTGAATTTACTTTCCAGAATAGCTCAAAACTAGAGAAAAAAACTTAAGCTCATGCATTTACACTTTATCTCTCATCCACATGAATGGAGGCTTCTTAATTTCAGAATTTATTTCTGGGGCTAGTAACTCGAGGAAAGCTGGTAGTCTGGAGGGAAAATGTCTCTCAAGTCTAACTAAAATGCTATTAAAAGAAAAAGGTTTGGATTTTTTTTTTTTAAAGAGAAAAGAATTGATATTTTGCTTAAGCCTCCTATGGGAAAATCTAACTTCTGTACTTACTATTTACAGGGATTTTCAAGCTCAATTTACTTACCTATTCAATAAGGCAAAGTGATTGTTATTTCATTCCTTCCATTACATAATGCAAATGCTATATCTACAGTACAGAAATGGTTATTCAAATTGGATGTTAGAATCTAAGGCTTATTCCAGCAGTTTGAACATGCATTTAAGGGGCAAATAAATGTCTTGGGTTGATGTTTGGTGCCAGTTTTGTTCTGTATTCCTTTTCCGTTGGCACATACGCCCAAAAAATGTTTATCTCTTTAAATGCAACCCGGAAGAAGAAGCAGGGGCTGCTGGGAAGCCACAGCGGACAGTTTAACAGCCAGCGCTGCCACGCGGTCTGGCTGCTCAAGCTGCGCTTTCCTCTCTCTCTCTCTGCTTCTCACTGTGGGAGCCCTCGCTTGCTACGTGGAGCAGAGTTACAGTGTCACAATTTCTGCTGGCTCAGTTTGTTGGCTTTGGCGGCTTTTTCCTCAAACATCCCCTCTGCGTCTTCTGCTGCTCCTCGGGTGGTCCCGCTGAGGGAGGGGTCTCACGGCTCCATCCCGTCCGGGATTTCGGGGTGGACCAGGCTGGCAGTGGAGGCACGCCGAGCCCTCCTCTGATTCATCCACTGGGAAGCTGGGACTGTGGTACCATTCTTTTCTTTCGGTTGTTTTTTCCCTTTTGCCACTGTTACAATAACCGCCACATGGGTTTTCCTTTTGTTTCTTTTTTCCCAGGGGCGGAGTCACCGCCTTGCTGCGTGGCGAGTTTTTTTTTATTTGAATATCTGAAGGTTACTTTTTATCTGTATCCTTGCTATATAACGGTTACTCTTTATCTGTGTCCTGTGGGCACTTTTTCTCTCTTCACCTTTTTGGCCCAGCATCTATTTCTTGTTGGAGGGAAAAAAAATTATCAAATTTATTTTCATTTCAGAGGAAACGTTTCCCTGTGACATTTTCTCTCGGAAAACATTGTCTCAAAACCAAGACAATAATTTGTTTACAATGGAAAAAAAAATTAATTTTTTTTTTATTCAGTGTAAAAACAATATATGGAAGGCATAAATATACAGGGGAGAACATTAATACAGGGCATAGATGGTTTATCTGTGTTTGGCTACTTATTTTCGGCCTCCCTTCTATATACTGGWTTTTTTGGTTTTTTTTTCTGAAAGCCAAATTTTTGTATTAAAAATAAATACAGATATGTAGAGTAATAGGTTTCTATATCAATCATTGCACAAGACACGGGACTCTCATCACTGATTTGTATGCCTAAAGAGAGCACATTGATGTGTATTCCTAGGGAATGAGATAAGATGTTCTGCCTGGACAAGTAGTAAACTCTGACCAGCTGAAAATCAGATTTCTCTGATGATTCCTGGAGAAACTGTGATGCAGAACAAAGACAAAAAACYCCCCGGTGTGTTCAAAGCCAGTATGACTTTTTCAGGGCAGCTGGATGTCACTTAGCCTTGAGGACACTTTCAGGATGAATGGGATGTAAATGTGTTCTGAAGCTACTTCTATATTTTTTTTTTTTTTCTGTGACCTACAAGAGAGGAAGATTCTATTACATCAGTGTCACTACTTCTTCCATAAGCTTTCATTGAAAGGGTACATTTATGGTATAACAGAATTTTGGGATAAAAGAGCTAGAAAGCAGGGAGCATGAGTTAGTCTCAATTTGTAGAGGTCTGTAAGAACACAGGTCAAATTCACACAGTTCTCACTTACTCCTTTACACTTGAGTAAAATTAAACTGGTGTAATCTACTTTTATGAAGTAGTCTGCTTTTATGACTTGTAAACTTGCCAGTCATGTGTAGTTCACATTTCTTTCCTACCTTTATTTGGAAACTTTATTTATTTTTTCCTCTTTTGAAAACCTTTTGACAGTCACAAACCATGAATTCATGCTGTAGTTTTCTCCTCAAAGTGCCTGAATGTCTATGTGTTCAACAGGCATTGCAATTGTTTTTACCAACAAGTAACGTTGCGTACAAGAAGTGCAGAGGCTTCATTTTGACTCTACTGTCTGCTAACATTTGGAACTGCCTTTGGATTTTAATGGAACAGCACACAGCACCTGCATTGAACACCAATTTCAGATGCAGCTGATAGAAAACCTCTTGCATAATATAGATACAGGCACTGTAGGATAACAAAGATGCAAAATGAACTCTCATTATTTATCCCCTAGCTGGTCCTGCCACTAAAGATGTTAATATAGATTGGAAAGGTGTAAGCACATTGCTTTCTAATGCAGAGAATTTTGATGTAATAAATATCTGTTCTTTGGAGGTACTGAAAAATCTCTGCAAGATGAGCTCTGAGACCCAAAGGGCTGTTCAGTAGATAGGTCTGCTTAGTGTGATTGAACATGTGAACCATGATTAAAAAAATGTTAAAGTATGTTCCAGTTTCCATCTTTGTCAAGTGTTGAGTAAATTATAGCTCAGACTTCCCTTGCTACAGACTTCCCCCACGTACACCCCTACACAGATTTATGTCTACTTTTGGTTGCAGAAGAAAGACACAGGTATTTTATCTGTCCCAAGAAAAGTCAATAGACAAGGTATTTTTTGATAAAAAATGCAGAAAAATTCTACTGACACATTAGAAGTGTAAAAATTYCTCCGCTGTAATAAAATTAAATGGAATCTGTATCACCTCCTGCCCTCTCTTGCTTTGACAAACAGGTCAGTTTAGATGACCACTGGTGTCATCTCTATCAGCTTACTGTTCTTCAAGAAAAATGGCTTGCTGAGTKAGATAAATGATTGCTACTCATTCAGAAAGGCAGGGAGAAAAAATAAAAAATAATAATAATAAAAAAAACCATGTTAAATCATTTAAAACACTCTAGGCAATAAGAATATCAGAGAAATTTTCTTAACCCCCTTTGAAAGTAGTGAAAATGCAGGTATTTGAATACCTTTTCTGTAAGCAAGATAGTGCCCTATTTAAATTGATGAACTGTTTCTGGGAAACCTGTAGCTGTGAGAATGCAGACTCTGAAAACAAAACAGAGTTGTTTGTTATTGAGAAACATTCCTCTATATACTAATGACAAGATCTGGTGGGAAAATTTAATTTTTTTTCATTGTCTATGGGGAATGCAGTTAAAAAGTGATATTTTTTCTTGTCACTTCAATCCACTCAAGCTTACAGTACATGTGTGTGTTCCCCCTCCTCCCAATTATACAATACACAGCAAATAAGGTGGAATAAAAACCCCACCAGAACCCAAAAGACAAAACCAAACCAAGCCAAAACCAAAATCCAACCAACAAACAAGCAAACAAAAACCCCCCAAAAAACCACTTCCAACATTCAGTGAAGGTGGTCTTAGGAGTTCTGCTCTGTAATGAACACTAATTTCTGTGTCTTTCTGGTGATCCACCAATGTCACAGATTGTAAACAGCAAGACAAGTTGTTAGATGCAGTTCTTGGCTTCTCGCCTGTGTTAAACCTTTACACAATTGAGTTTTATTGTCTCAAATCATTCCCTTCTGAGATGGAATTATCACCTTTAAATCTGCTAGATGTGATTTAATATTCTCAGGTTTTTTACTTCATTTTTGTTGGCTTAAGCAGTCTGTTTTGCCGTTTTATCAGCTAATGAGCGTCTTTTCTTTGTCCTTAACCGACACTTCTGGGCTATTTTTAAACTTCTATAGCAAGGCTATTACAATAGCCAACATCCCTAGTGTTTGCAGGGCCTAAATTGCTCACTGCTGTCAAATACGTATCATGCCCATTATTATACAAAAACTCTTCTACAAAGTATCTTATGAATAATCTTGGAGAAGCCAGCAGGAAGGTTGTGAGATTGCATCTCAGCAGCTAGCTTGTTTTCACAGATCAGTAGTCTCTTCCTAGACGCAGCTTATCTCTGAGTACACAATGAGTGACACAGAAAAATCAATGTACATTTTCTTCAGGAAGGTTTGTTTTCTTCTGTGACAATACAGCTCTCTCACATGTGAGATAACGGATGGAGGCAGAGGAACTGAAAGCTGTAATATTCTCACATGATGTTTAATGAAAAAAAAATCAAGTGAGAAATCAGAAACCATGACTGTAAAAAAAAAAAGATAATTTGGTAGTGAAGGAAAATTGATAGGTAGGCTTAGTATAAATAAGGTGAAGCAAAACATTACAAATTTCACAAATAAATTTTGAGTTATTCAAAATTAATATTATATTTAAATTAAATTTATTTTTTGGTGGAGTCAATGCAATTTTTATTTTAAAATATATCTTTTTAGCTTCTTCATATTGAAAATAAAATTTCAGCTAAAGTTGTGTTGCCCATATGAAGTGCTTATAGCAATCTTAAAAACCCCATATACTTTCTCCATAAAGGACTATGTAAGAATAACTCAATATTTTTTCTTCTGCTCTTAGTACAAGTATCTAGAATAAAAATGTAAGTTCAACTGGTTTTATTAATTTGATTTTTCTATAGTAAAAGGGCATGTACAAACAGTGGGAATAGTGTATTTTTAATATTTGTATGTGTAAATATTTAGTATTTTTAATATTTGTAAATATCCATATATCTTAATTTGATATTAAGAAAGGTCTGGTGTGTCTGAATTGAGTGGAGGATAGAACTGATCAGACTTTTTCCCAATACTGGACAGATAGATCCATGACTTGTAAATTTTAAAGATCACAAATGAGACGTGCATGGCTACAAGTTCTTGTGAAACTAGGTTCTGCTCTTTTCTGCTCAACAGAAGATAAGATTGGAAGAGAAAAATTTGTTTCCTACTTTATTTATAGTGGTGAACCTCCCCGCATAGGCCATCTAACCAGGTCTAGAGAACACACGGCAGCAGTGCCGGCACAGTTCTTGAAATTACGCATGGGGTGCTCGTGGTTGCGAATGTAAGGAGTCCTTGTTTGGCTTGTAATGAAAAAAAATGTGGGCCCTCCAGTGGAAGGGAAAGGACAGCCACACCAATGGTGGGACAGAAGAATGACTGCTGGCTACCTGACCTGGGGGAAAAAAATCCACCAACAGGGAGGGTTAAAGGATCTAGTTCTGTAGGAACAAAAGTAAGTAATCTTAATAATAAAAGGGTCTCTATATCATTAACTCTGAAGCAGCAGGGACTACCTGAGACTGACTTTCACATTACAGACAGTTTATAAAATTCCAGGCAGTGGAAACATAGTGAACTGTCTTTTCTGCTTGAGCACCTTCTGAACTGTGAGTTTTGGCTACATTGTTCAGAGAATACCTTAGATGAAAGAAGAGCTTAATTAAAGCCTGCAAAACTGAATAGCCTTAAAGATGTGGTAGACTAATAATAATGGTAAAAATGGTACTTTATTCAGCTTCTGAAGGCCTGAATGAAAAGTCATGTTAAAAGACATACTCTCCACCACAGCTAGTGCTGAACCCACCAATGTTTTTAATAACTTAAATTTGTGCCGAGGAATATAACTGTGAATTCATACTATATTTCTGTGAACAGTACTGCCTTAAATCAAAGAAGGAACAATACGACAAAAAGATTTTTATAAGGAAGAGAAAGGGAGGGAAAGTACAAGAGTTTTTAATTATCTGAGACCCAAAAAACAATATTACAATTTTTCAATCCTTGACAAGAATTCTAGAGCAAAGATTTAGAGTGAAGGAGATGCAGAAGAAAAATAACTTACCAAAATAATAGAAACTTGCCCAGCAAAAGAGACTCTTACTCCTAATGGAAGCTGTCTTGGGTTGATTTTGTGCCAATCCTGTATTCCTATATTGTTAGCTTGTATGTCCAAAAGGTGAATGTGCCTATAAATCCAACCTGGAGGAAGGGGTAGGGGTGGCTGGGAAGGCAGCGGACAGTTAAAAGCCAGGCTGCCAGGCTGCCACGGGCTTTTTGGAGCTCAGTTCGGCACTGCATTACAGAATTACATTGTTGCTGTTTAGCTAGCTCGTGTTTGTTAGCTTGGGCAAACAGCTCTCCCTGGACTGCTATTCCTTTTTTGCGACTCCTGTGATTTTCTGGAGCGCATCGGCAGGGCTGCAGTCCGAGAACCAGGAGGCAAGTGCTCACCAGCCAGGTGCCGGCAGGGACAAGGCACACTGCTCATCATGGACTCCGGAAGAAGCCACGCTGGCAACAGAAAAGCGCACCAAGCCCTTTGTTTCATCCACTGTGAGGAGAGGACTGCCTCCAGGTTTAGCCACTGTTGTCCGAGCAGCCATGTGGACTTTTCTTTTGTTTCTTTTTTCCTGGGAACAAGAGCCGTGCCATCCTTCTCTGCACCACGTGGCCGAGCAGCTGTGGGGGCAGGGAGCAGAGTGCATTCCTGGACTTTTAGATATCTGACAGTTACTTTTTTATCTGTGTACTCTTCACTTTTGCCCAAACATCTATTTCATATTGAGGGGAAAAAATTATCAAATTTTTCACTTCAGAGGAAACATTTATTCTGTGACATTTTTTTCTCTGAAAACATTGTCTCAAACTGAGACAGAAGCTTATTGGATATCAACAAGCATCTGAACATTTGTGTATATAAACAATGGAAATCGAGATTTGAGAAATAATGTTTAGCTAATCAAAACCAGAATCAGTGAAACAACAAAACATAAAACTGATAATGCTCTTTTAAACATTACGACATCTGATTATTCATTTCTGGAGGGTGGGTGGCGGTGCAGGAGTATTAGCAGTTTATGTCACTTTGCATGAGCTTCCACGTCACATTAAACTGATTTTACACAGTGGTCAGAGGGATTCTTTGTATGATAACAGTGAGGCAAGGTGTGAATCCATATCAGAAATCACAAGGAAGATGAAAAAATCATTTAAAATTAAATTTAATATATGTGCATGAAAAAATGCAATGTTAGAATAAGTGATGTTGCAAATACATCTCCCCTTTACTCAGAAGAAGTAGATTGAAAATGAAGCAATATTTAGTCTGACAGTGTTGAACTCATAGCATGCAAAGCACCATGAATAAAAAAAAAGAAAACTGCATATTCAAGTTATATTGTTATGGTCTTATAGAGAACGATTATGAACTATATACATCAAATCTTTGATCTGATACACTCATTGAAAAGACAGGGGATTAAAACATGGGGGAAAAGCTTGCAAAAATTAAGGAAGCTTCAATAAAATAAAAATAGGTAGTTGATAAAGGTGCTGCCTGGATTTAAAAGACAAAACTTGCAACAACATTTAAATGGTAGTATAATAGTACTGAAAGCTTTCAGGTGCACAAATATGGCTCTGTGCACACATGATGGATTCCTGGAATTTTTATAAGGTTGATTAATTAGTATATCTAGCAGGCACATCCAACAGGAAATCAGTTGCCCCAGTAAACCACTCTTAGGTCAGCACCTTGGAGTTGTTCCAGGGGATTCTTTGCCCTCTTTTCTTGTTATGTCTCTTAAATTCTTCTCTTAAGGTGGAAAAAAATGACTGTGTCAGAAATTCTCTTCTTAAGAATAAAATAGAACAGAATTTCAAGAAGTGTTATTAAAGGTTAGTGACAGTGTGAGAGAGGGCAGGGAAAGTACTAGAAGCTATACAACTATATATTAAAAATGTTCAATTCTGCAAATATATGAGAAATACATAAAAAGCTAAAAAAATCTTTAGCTATCAAAGGAAGACAGTGTGTTTTGTTATTGCTCGTTTTTTTTTCCCCTTTGGAAATCACTGAATGATTAGAAGATCTGCGTTCCAATAAAGTTGTTGAAGAAAATTCATGAAAAATATCATTTAGCTGTAAACATCATGTAGCTACATAAATGTATAAAACTGAAACATTTACTGCAAACTGTAATGGAGAAATTGTTGATGCAATGGCAGCTGCCAGCTATTTCTCTTTGCTCCATTGTCTGTCAGCAGGGTTCTGAATAGTGTCATTGCAAAAACACATACATTCCTTATCTCACTGACAGACTTAATTTCTTTGTGCAGCTGTTTGTATTGTTTTAGGCTACTGAGTTGTTACATGGGAAGAAAAAAGTACGTGTTTTTAATTGTCTAGAAAATGAAGGATTTTGTGTGTAATATGAATTCAAGTGAAATTCAGAGTAGCTTGGTGGTACTGGTTCTGTAACAAAGCTAAACAAGTAACTTTATTATGCATTCTATGTAATAAAGAGAATATTTATCTTTAATATTAATACAGTAAGTTATGCTTTCTGATTAAATAGGGCTGATCTCATCAATTTTGCCTCGAAGAACAAAGGCAGACATGAAGGTTACTTGGCAGGGCAAAAATTAACAAAAAATTATACTAATCTGCCATACTATGCAACTGTGACATGCACATTACATATGAGGGGTTAATGAATCTTGATACTGAGGTACAAGGTTTCTTGTCAAACTTTTTTGGAACTAGTTAGCTACAAAAGTAAGGCTCTCACTTCTGTCAGCTCACCTCATTGAYGATAGCACAGGTCATAGCAGGAATTTACTTGAAGTAAAGAGAAAGAAAGGATAGGGGAACATTATGTGCCCAAAAATATCTCACCAAGACTACTGAGGTGTAATACAGTAGGCTCAAACTCATGATCATATGCTATGAAAAATGCAAGGTATGGAATTTAACTTCTTGGAAGTTTTTAGAATTTTGTGTTTTGCTATTTTTAGTTTAAAATGGTTATTATTATCTTTGAGGAAAACTAAGAATACAAGAATATCCATAAGTGATGCTACTACAGGTTTTTTAAATGCTGAAGATTTAGAAATCAGACTTTAAATGAGGCATATCAAAGATATTGAAAGTCACAGACATCGGGCATCTAACTCACACTGAAATCAGGGGGACTTAGGCATTCTAATATCTTTCAGGGTCTGAGCTGAAATTCCCCCATTTATGCTAAAAGCAAGAACGTCCTATTATGATTCAATTATTAAAGGTTCTTAGAAATACCTCTGCCCGAATAAAAGTGCAAATGAGACATATGCCAGTCAATAGTATGGGTTTTATTTGATAGCAAATACAAGAGGGGGAAACAGAGAAAGGGAGAAGTAAGAAAAGAGGTGGGGAGGACAGAGACAGGATAAGGAAAATATCACCATTCATTGATCCCAACAGTGTTGCGTTGATCCTCTCCAGCCGGTCTTCTTGGTGGTGATRGTCCCCCCAAGAAAGCACAGAATCCCAGAGGTTAATGTAGCTCAGGCCAAGTGGCAATGCCCAGGCATGTCCGGGCATGTCCGGGCATGTGCCCCGGAGTAGGGAGACAGTCCCTTGCAGCAGACTGGATCGGCTGCATCCTGTGGTGTAAAGCCTCAGGGGAGCACTCTGAGGGGTCTTTGATGGATTGTGACACCCCCTCAGCTGCCTCTCACCTGAATGTCCTGTGGGTTTGGGGGTGTTTTTCACAGCGAGGCCAGTCTGTGTAACTTCCTCTCCCTGTTCCCTGTTTCGGGGGAAGTGGGGGGAAGCCGATTTGGCCTCCCCCAAATCTAGCCAGGGAGGAATCTCTGCTGCTTTTGTATGGTACATTCCTTCCCCTCAGCCTGAGATGACTGAAAATAGGTTTCCTGGCACTTGCAAAGCCCTAGTGAGGTATCTTCSGAGAAGCCTCTTTTTGGTTGTAGTTTCTTTCATATCAATGTTTGAGGCATGAATTATTTCAGTCTCTGACACATCCATAATCATCTGATTTTATTATCTTACAGAGCAACGTGTAGCAAAGTATTAATTTTCTTTTTGGAGGGTAACAGAGTAAACTACTCCAGTTAAAACTTTGTAAGAATGAACAAATACTGTTTTTGCTATTCTGATCTGTGTCATGAATTCAGTCTGTGACTTTATTAATTAAAAAATTCCAGTAAAATTTCCCACCAARCCATGAGGGAGGATAAATAGTAATTAAATATATTATTCTCCACACTAATTTTCATATCAACTGATGAATGTGCTGTGAACTATCACTGTCATCCTTTGAATTCAGGGTGATCCCAAATGCTATGGTAATTTTGTAACAAATCTTGTAAGATGGAAAAGGTAAACAGATTTTCAAACATTGTGTAAATACATAAAGCTATTTAAACTTTTACAAGGCTTGCGACAAGCACATGAACCGTCATTGCTGTTCAGTGAGGGAATGGTCATATTATCTGCATGGGTTTTGCTTTGTTATTGAGTATGTCTCTTTTAATAGGATAATTATTCTTCCTTACATAATTTCTTTCTCCTATTATTTTTTTTCCCTGTTTGTCTACTGGTGTACTCAAAATAGATTTTATTGTAAATTTATTTTCTTCTATTTCTGTTGCTGCTTGTTTTATTTGAAACAACTGTCTGGTGTGTTGATCTTAAAGTTTACACAGGCTGACAATTGTTCTGGTAGGATTTCTTTAGCACAAGAAAGTTAATTTTTAACAGAAGATGTAGGGGATGCAGGAATGAAATTTGCCCAGGATATTCTAGGACTGAAGCTGTGATCAGATCTAAGACATTGATAATCATGTTGAATTTGATGTAGCATCACTGCTCATTCTTACTGATCCAAGTAAAATCCCAATTGACAACGATATTGCGGTGCTACTATAGGCATAACATTTGTATTTTCCTAATAACCCTTCTTTTGCAGCCATATCTATATTTGGGTGCAATACCAACATTTTTAATTAAAATTGAGCTAATGTTTTCTTTGTGTTTTCCTTGTGTTTTCTCTTCCATCTGGCATCAAAAACCTCTACCTCTTTTGAGTCTGACCCCAGACACCTTAGGAGAGCAGGCTTTTGGCAGTTTTTAGAAAACTGCCAAATTTCATATCTGTTATTTGTTTTCCATTTGTTACAAGCTATTTAGACTGTCATTACAATAAAACTTAATTTTTCAATTTGTAAACCTCCAGAGGCTCCAAAAGTCTTCACTTGATTCATGCAGCTCATCTCTTTTAGTTGTGCTAATATCTATTCCAAAATAGAGAAGGTGATGGTAGAGCATAGTTTTAAGTTGTCAGGATGAAAAGCCCCGTCCAAATTCTGCTGTTTTCATATCTGGATCATGAGTACACAGATGGCAAGTAGATCTCATTTTGGATCTTGGAAAATATATATATATATACATATACATATACATATATACACATGGATTTTTGTTGTATTTAGTATTTCAGAGCCTGGGGAAAAAATGCTGCAGCACTCATTCAAGAAAGTCTCTTATTTTCTGGATGGTTATGAAAAAAAGGATTTGAGATTAACTCCTGGATGTATTGAAGTCCACAAGAGAACTTCCACTAAAGCTTTTTGTGGATCCCATTATCCATTAAAGACACTTGGATCATGTGTTGTGTAATTCTGACTCGGAGTGTGCTATGTCTACCAAAGCAAGACTAACTTGAAAGCAGCAAGTTCTGTATAGGTCCTCTACTGTGAGTTTTTCTATTAACTTACTGTACTTTTTAAAGCACACCATGAAGTTAGGAACAATGGCCAACTTGGGAAAAAAATTGATTTTTTTTTTCCCATTTTATTTTCTCAACAGTCTTTGTCTTAGGAATGGATGAATATAATTTTACCTGGAGTTCTCCTTACAGTCTTAAGATTATCACAAGAATGTATGTCACTTTCTCTTCTTGTTAGAGTCTTTGTCATGAGATCTCACAGACTTTTAATACTTGAAATGATCTTATTCTCATTACATATTCTCATTCCCATAACAAAGATTATAATAAGAGAAGAAATTCTCAAAATGAATTCATTCTCATTACAATGTCAAGACTGTAATAAGGACAGAAAACGGCATGAAATTTATCCTCCTTTTGACAATATTAAAATTGTAGCAGGGCAAGAAAGCATATAAGATTAACTGGCCCTCAAGACAAAGGCTCTAACTAGAACTGAGTATTGGAATCAAAGTAATCCATTGCTGCCANTGTTTGTGTGGAGATACCATATGTAAATCACCTATCATTTTAAGACCCCCTGAAATACCTCTATGCTACCAGAGGACTGAAAAAGTACATATAGTTTGTAACATTCAGACCTTGAAGTCAAAATTTCAGCTCATGATTGGAAACAAATCATGTAAGTTAACAATTAATATTTAATTCTGAAAGCCTAACAGAAAGYTTAATATATGTATTGAGCAAATTTAACCAAATATTTAACAAAGTATTTTGCCTTTTTTTCCAGATAACATAAAAACCTTAACACTTCTCATTCCTCACATGTCCTGGCATTCATTCACAAAAGGCTTCAGGTAGTAAACTTCTCCTTGATGCCGATATTAATCTTTTCAGTCAAAATTTATCACCCACAAATGTCTCCTCAGCCATCTGTTCCCAAAATCTGAACATATGGATAGGTTTTAGACAGTATCAGTTTTCTAAGTTCTTCAGTAGTTTGGGTTGTGCTTGCAGATGTGATGGACTGTTCTGGTTTCAGCTAAAATAGATTTAATTTCCTTCTTTAGGTCTTATCTTGACAGTTGTCATCATCATCTAGGGGATTTGAAGATGAATCATTCCTCCTGCTGACTGTCCCTTTGGTCACTTTCCAAAGCAGCCCTCATCTACTGGGACTCCATTCAAGGTGCTGAGATCTCTCTGTGCAAATTGAGATTGATATATGCTGCTTTGGCATGATGCAGTGATAAAAGAGGTAGAACAACCTTTAAGACTACAGACCCCACATCATTTGGGGGCAGTTAGCTTGTACTTTCATGTGAAATGATGATCATTAAAGTAACAGTGCCAAACACTGCCATTTGGGGACATAAGCATGATTGAAATAAAATAAAGGAAATTTTTTTATGCTAATTTATAGCACATTGAGATGAAAGTATTCCCCCATGTCTTTGAAGAATTTTGGTAAACTATACTGGTTCAAAAAATACCACCTCAAACAATAAACCAAGCTAAGCAAAATCAAAACCAAAAAACCAAACCCCTGCCAAAAACTCACCTTTGTTTTTTTTGAAGCTCTGCCTATTGTAATTCTGTAAAAAATACCCAATACTTTATCCTCTATGATTTTCTTGAAAGCAATTTTCTTTTAGTGACTTCATGAATGAAGGTTACTTGCTGACTCCTGTCTACTTTGTTTGATAGGGTGCACTGTTTTAAACAAATTGTTAATATTTCTTCTGTTGTTCTGTGACTATTGATTTGTTCTAGAGAAACAGACAGACATTTTACTGCTATAAGCATACCCCATTACAGCTGGGAATTTTTGCTCACTGGTGTTCTTATACTATCCTCTGAAAAATGTAACCATAGACAGTTTCATATCACTTAACTCCCAGGAGTTTTCATGCTGTACACTGTTTACATAGTTACACATCATGGCTGAAAGTTATGTATTCTTGTACAGACATGCATGCCTTATAATATAAATAGTCCTTTATTCTTTGAACATAAAGTGGAGGAGTAATAAGTTAAGTGAGCAAGAGAAATTTTTAATAATTTTTTATTTTTATTTGTGTCATGCTTTTCTTTCATAAGACTTGTTTTTTTTTCCTTTTTTCTTTTAAATTAATTTAAATTTAAAAAGCCTGATTATAAGCTGTGTATTGTAATTCACAATTTCCTCCAGTTCAATACCCTGTTTTTTCCATAATGTTTTACTGAGTGATCTCAATGAACAACTCAGCCTTTCTTACTCCTTCTTGTCTACTCAGCTAAAAAGYCATTGTCCAATAACACCAGTGAAAATCCTTCCATATGTCTGTCCCTTCCTTATCTTCAGTGTAAGCTTACTGAGCTGGACACTGCTTGGTCCCTCTTTCATAGGGACCATTTATAAGTGAAAAGCTATGGGCTTATTTTTTTCAGAAGCTCTTGATTTTAGCAGGTCTCAAGCAGAAATAATTGTTAGCCACTCTCTGCTAGTTCTAAAATATATAAGTTTCTCAAAGTTTCCATTTGCTGCTGGGCCATCATTGTCAGTGAAATGCATTCCTAATATTGGGTCAAGAAGATGAACAGGAATAAAATGGCTAAGCTCAGATCAGAAATAAGTTGCCTAAAAGTATAAAAAGGTGTGTTATCTAAAAGTGACCAGGGGTTATTATATCTCACTTTATTTTTGGTTAGTGTTCTTCACTGTCAAAGCAAATTTCTGCTGCAGGTGCTATTCTGCTGACAAAAATCCTGTAAACCATCTGGTGATGAATGTTACATATTTTATTCACAACTAATTAACATTTGTAATGGCCTAAATCTGACATGGATCTTAGACATTCCTTTCATGTCTTTTAAATATAGCATCAAAGAATAATGCACATGGAATTAGATGTTACATCTAGTTGTGAATTCAGTGTCCCTGTTGCTAAGCAAAGTATATTGGTATGAGAATCTTGTATGTAAGTATGTGTGTTTCCTAAATTATATGAGTATAATTTGGGATGTCTTTATAAAGTCACTTTACAGGCTTACAAAATTTACAACAGGAACTAATAATCCAAAGGATTAAACCACTCCTGGTTTTGTTCTCATGTTTTACCATAGTTTCTTCATGAATGTTGGCTTAAATATACTCTTTCTAGCAGGGAAAAGGCCATGTCTGAATTTTTAAGAACTGTAGAACTTCCTGACAATAAAATAGCATTGATTCTTTTCTCCATACACAGGAAAAAAAAAAAAAAAAAAGAGGAAGTGTAAGCAGAGATTGCCATTACCAATGCAATCACCAGCAATCACCAGGCAGTGCATACAAATTATTTTTGCTTTTTACTGTTGACAGTAATCAAGCACTTACATTTGGTTGCACTCTATTCCATAACCAGAATGCTATGGGAGTGCTTGAAAATAAAATAAAATTAAATATTCTCAATCACAGTGTATATATGAGTTTTGTTTATTTATTTCAAGTAATGATCTTGGCATCTTTCCTCAGCAAAATGTGGCTATTCATTTTTTAAAATACATTTTGTTGGGTTTTGCTTCTGTGTTTCCTGTGGTTATTTTTTTCTTTGTATCTGCCTCACTTATTTAAAAACTCCAATGGACTGGGAACCCTAAAACTTTATTGAGCACGCAAAACCTTTAAATATCAGGGCAAGTGAACCATGATCAGCAATAAATATAAGTGCACAAAATAAACACAATACATTTTTAAGTGGTTTTTTTAATGCTAGAGAGATCCTTCTTAGCCAGATCTCTATGTCCAGCTAAGTGAGAATTAAAAAAGTATGGGAATTTCTTTTTCCTAAAGCAGATGAACTCAATGCTTTTGCACCAGTTAGCTACCAAATGAAGAAGTCCCAGGTGCCCTGAGTGCCCCAGCGCAATTTATATTGCAGTTCTGTATTACCCAAAAACACATGCAAATAAATGCAGCTTATTCAAAATGCATGTCAATGTGTAGACAAGGAGTAAATCTGTGGTAGTGAGAATTTACATACAGAGATATTTACACAGAAGCTCAGTATTTTTCATGGATTTGTGCTGCACTGTGTCTCAGCCTTGAAGCTGGATGTCCTCAAAATTATTCAGGTTGGCTGGGATGTCTTTAGTCAGTGGATCTAACTGCATTGCTCAAGGAGAGTCAGTAAGACCAGGTTGCTCAGATTCAGTTGCATTTTGCAAGTCTCTGTAGAAGAGACATATAATTTCTCAGCAATCTAGCCTGTATTTGACCACCTTTGCTGTAAAAACAAAAATCCTGATGTTGAGGGAACCTCCTATGTTTCAATTTCTATCCCTTGCTCTCATATTGACACTTGGTGCCAGCATAAAGATTCTGGCTTCAACTTCCTTCTTGTTAGGCATTTCCATGTACCAGGAAGATCCCCTCAGCCTGCTTTTGTCTGCTTTCCCCCTTAACCTGAGAAAATCAGCTTTCTCTCAGCCTCTCCTCATGAAGAATGTCTAGAAATTCAGAACAATGATCAGTGAACTCTTGTATCGATCTGTTTAAAAATGGCTTGAACTTTAAGATATATTATTGCAAGTGACAAAGTCCTGCAAATGTGATAGTTTTTGGTCAAAAGCCATATCTGAATTATAAAATCAGGAGACAACACAAATTGTGAAGATTCAGAGGATAGTTTTGTTTGGCTGTTTTCATGCACTGTTACATGCACTTCTGATTCAGAAGTTTGTAAGTCTTTCAAGAATATTAAAATTCTTGTCCAGTTCTATATATTTATTCTCAAGGACTGATGATAAAGGGTTTTTTTGGTCCAGTTTTGCAACGGTGCAAAGTCATGCCAGGACTGAGGGAAATAAAGATCTCCTCCTTTGAGAATGTAGGTTGTGTTGTCTTATTAGGAAACACATGCTTCCTGGACTGTTGATTAGCATCTTTGCCTGTTCACATCTGTCTTATGAAGGAGAGTAAAACATGAAATAGACTTCCAGACTTGTTCTTCTTTATTTTGTTTGGGCCAACATGCAGTGTTTCAATCCAGGGCAAACTTGCTTTCTCTGTGTCTTAAGAGACAAGAAACCAGTCTTATGGTGCAATCTTTTCCAGCATATCAATGACCTGGACAAAGGAATAGAAAGTTACCTCAGCAAGATTGCTGATGATAAGAACCTGAGAAGTCTGGCTGATACACCCRAAGACTGTACTGCCATTCAGAAGGACCTTGATCAGTGGGACARCTGGGTTGAAAGAAACCTAATGAAGTTCAGCCTCTCATCCACAGCACCYCCAAGCTCTTCTGGGCAGGGCTGCTCTCCATCTGTCCATCCCCAGCCTGGGGTGGCACTGGGGCTTTCCCAGACTTAGGTGCAGCACGAGCACTGGGCCTTGTTAAACGTCGTGATGTTCTGTCAAGGTTTGAACGAACTCAACGGAAGCAAAATACTCCCAAGTTCCAGCAAACCTCCCCCCCTCTCTTTTCCCCACCCGGATCCTAGAGACAAACTTTTCCACAGAGAGGAAAGTCAAAAGAAAAGGGGAAAAAACCCTATTTATTTAAAATTATAAAAACAAAAAAAAAAAAAACAACCCTGTGGAACCAGCTGTTGATCTTAAAGCCTTTCTCTTCCCTCCTGGGAGTAGCTTCCCCTCTGGGGCCCCAGTGGGATGTTCAGAGTCTCTCCGGTGGTTCACTGAAGGATCTTTCTCGCCTGT
>NW_026624532.1:30473-54734 GCF_030028575.1 Malurus melanocephalus
GGAACATCACCAAACAAACCAGAGCAGTCTCGACTAATGTATAGTTACAGAAGGGTTGTTTAACTTTCCTCTAACATAAGCAGATGATAGGAATACAATACTCAGCTAACCTAGGACATTCCACCCCTTATTCATATCATCAGCTTAATATCCAAACTAATATCTCCTACTGTATATACATATACACATATACATATATATGTACATATATATATTCATATATATGTACATATATGAATATACATATACACATATACATATATATTTACATACAGACAATGGCAGTACTACTCAGCAAAAAATGGTATTTACATATGGTTCTCCCTCAACATCAAATCTCCCTGAGGTATGCAATGGGTTGTTCCATCCTCCTGCATTACCCACCATGTGGAACCTAGCCCCTGGGAAAAGACAACCCCACGGAGGGGTTTGCCTGTACCAAAAGAAGAATTGATCCAAACCATTTTACCCAATAATCCTCTGACATGCACTACAGGGACTTTTTCTCCATCTACTGTATGTAGGGGCTCAGACTGGGCAAGGCCTGCTCGGTTTATGGAACCTCGTGTATTGACTAACCACTTGGCCTTTGCTAGATTCGGTTCCCAGTTTTTGAAAGTCTCCCCGCCTAGTGCCTTCAAGGTGATTTTCAGGAGTCCGTTGCACCGTTCCACTTTGCCAGCAGCAGGTGCATGGTAAGGGATATGGTACACCCACTCAATGTCATGTTCCCTAGCCCAGGTGTTTATAAGGCTGTTCTTGAAATGAGTCCCATTGTCAGACTCAATTCTGTCTGGGGTACCATGCCTCCAAAGGACCTGTGTTTCAAGGCCCAGGATGGTATTACGGGCAGTAGCATGGGGCACAGGGTAGGTCTCCCACCATCCAGTGGTGGCTTCTACCATTGTGAGTACATAGCGCTTGCCATGACGTGTCTGGGGCAATGTGATGTAATCAACCTGCCAGGCCTCTCCGCACTTGTACTTGTCCCATCTTCCCCCATACCACAGGGATTTCACCCCTTTGGCCTGCTTGATGGCAGCGCATGTCTCACAGTCATGGACAACTTGGGAAATACTGTCCATGGTTAGATCCACCCCTTGGTATCGTGCCCACTTATAAGTGGCATCTCTGCCCTGGTGGCCTGAGGCATCATGGGCCCATCGGGCTAGAAACAACTCCCCCCTGTGTACCCAGTCTACATCTACCTGTGACACCTCTATTTTTGTGGTCTGATCTACCTGTTCATTATTTTGGTGCTCCTCATTAGCTCTACTCTTGGGGACATGGGCATCTACATGACGTACTTTCACAGGTAACTTTTCCACTCGGCTTGCAATATCTTTCCATTCTTCAGCAGCCCAAATTGTTTTTCCCTTACATTGCCAATTGTTCTCTTTCCACCTTTCCAACCACCCCCACAAAGCATTGGATACCATCCATGAATCTGTGTAAAGGTAGAGCTTTGGCCACTTCTCTCTTTCAGCAATGTCCAGAGCCAACTGAATGGCTTTAAGTTCAGCGAATTGACTCGATCCACCTTCTCCTTCTGTGGCTTCTGCGACCTGTCGTGTGGGGCTCCACACGGCTGCTTTCCACTTTCGGTTCATCCCGACAATGCGACAGGAGCCATCAGTGAAAAGAGCGTAGTGTTTTTCTTCRTCTGGCAGTTGATTGTACAGTGGAGCTTCCTCAGCACGTGTCACTTTTTCTTGCTCCTCTTCATCAGCGAGATCAAAATTTTCAGCTTCGGGCCAATTTGTGATAAATTCCAGGATTCCAGGGCGATTCGGGCTTCCAATACGAGCACGCTGTGTAATTAGGGCCATCCACTTGCTCCRGGTGGCATTGGTGGCATGGTGGGTAGAGGGGACCTTTGCTTTAAACATCCACCCCAGCACTGGTAGTCGACGTGCCAGGAGAAGTTGGGCTTCAGTGCCAATCACTCTGATGCAGCTCAAACTCCCTCATAGGCTTCCAAGATCTCCTCTGTTGGGGTGTAGTTGGCCTCAGACCCTCAGTAGCTTCAGCTCCAGAATCCCAGTGGCCAGACTCGAGTCTCACCAGACACCTTTTGCCAGAGGCTCCAGGACAGACCATTGCTCCCGGCTGCCGAGTAGAGCACGTTCTTCACCTCTGGTCCTGTCCTGACTGGGCCAAGCGCTACTGCGTGAACGATTTCCTGCTTGATCTGGGTGAAGGCTTGCTGCTGTTCAGGGCCCCAGTGTAAATCGTTCTTCTTGCGGGTCACTAGGTGGAGAGGGCCCATGATCTGGCTGTACTCAGGGATGTGCATTCTCCAAAAGCCAATGGCATCTAAAAAAGCTTGTGTTTCCTTCTTGTTAGTTGGTGGAGACATGGCTGCAATCTTATTAATGACTTCAGTGGGAATCTGACGTCATCCATCTTGCCACTTTACTCCCAGGAACTGGATCTCTCGGGCAGGCCCCCTCACTTTGCTCTTCTTGATGGCAAAACCAGCATCCAGGAGAATTTGGATGATTCTCTCTCCTTTCTGAAACACTTCTGCTGCTGTGTCCCCCCACATAATGATATCATCAATATACTGAAGATGTTCTGGAGCTTCACCCTTTTCCAGCGCAGCCTGGATCAGCCCATGGCAGATGGTGGGGCTGTGCGTCCACCCCTGGGGCAGCTGGTTCCAGGTGCACTCCACACCCCTCCAGGTGAAAGCAAACTGAGGCCTGCACTCTGCTGCCAGAGGAATGGAGAAGAAGGCATTGGCGATGTCAATGGTGGCGTAGCACTTCACAGCTTTGGACTCCAGCTCGTACTGGAGCTCCAGCATGTCTGGCACAGCAGCGCTCAGTGGTGGAGCCACTTCATTCAAAGCACGGTAGTCCACAGTCAATCTCCATTCTCCATCAGACTTGCGCACAGGCCAGATGGGGCTGTTGAAGGGTGAATGGGCCTTGCTGACCACCCCTTGCCTCTCCAGCTCTCAGATCATCTTATGGGTGGGGATCACGGCATCTTGGTTCGTCCGGTACTGCTGGCGGTGCACGGTTGAGGTGGCAATTGGTACTTGCTCCTCTTCCACCTTCAGGAGCCCAACTGCAGACGGATTCTCTGATAATCCAGGCAAAGTGTTCAGCTGCCTAATGTCCTTTGTCTCTACAGTAGCTATTCCGAAAGCCCACTTGAGTCCCTTTGGGTCTTTGAAATACCCACTTCGGAGAAAGTCTATTCCCAGGATACATGGGGCCTCTGGACCAGTCACAATAGGATGTTTCTTCCACTCTCTCCCAGTTAGGCTCACTTCTCCATCCACCAGAGTCAAGTCTTGCGATCCTCCTGTCACACCGGCAATAGAAACAGGTTTTGCTCCCACATGTTGTGATGGAATTAGCATGCACTGCGCGCCTGTGTCAACTAAAGCATCATATTTTTGTGGTTCTGCTGTGCCAGGCCACCAAATCCACACAGTCCAAAAAACACGGTTTTCCCTGGCCTCTACCTGGCTAGAGGCAGGGCCCCTCTAGCCCTGGCAGTCATACATGTTAGCAGTTCCTACACAGGAATCAGACATGTCAATTGGAGCTGCTTCCTTCCTGGTGGACCTTCCTGTCTGAGTCCTGCACTCTTTCAATTCACGCATTCGTCGTGCCAGAACAGCGGTGGGTTGTCCATCCCATCTCCTCATATTTTCTCCACTATCACACAGGAAATATCATAGCTCACTTCGGGGGGTGTACACACTTCCCCTAGCTGGGAAACGTCCGCGTCGGGTAACAGGACCTCTGATCTGTACTGCTGAGATTTGGAAAAGGCCCTCTTTAATCTCCTTGCTGAGTTTCTCACTGAGTTTGTCGTGACTCTCACTGAGTTTCTGCTGACTCTCACTGAGTTTCTGGTGACTCTCACTGAGTTTCTGCTGACTCTCACGGAGTTTCTTGTGACTGTCACTGAGATTCTTATGACTCTCACTGAGTTTCTCACTGAGTTTCTCATGATTATCATGGAGTTTCTCGTGACTCTCACTGAGTTTCTGCAGACATGTTTCCACAGCTGAGATTCTTGCATTTATTGGGCCATGCACAGCATCTGCATATGCACGGAGCTTCCTCGACATGTCACGCACGGTCTCATGCCCATCATCTTGCTTCATCAYTACTAAAGCAGAAGCGTATTCTGTTGGCCCAAGTTGTACAAGTCTTCGCCACATCACTGGTGTACATTCTACATCATCTACATCACTATGCGGGTTTCCTGTGTCCTCTGGGAAAACAATTGCTACTACTGCTATTTCCCTCAAGTGTTGAATCCCTTGCTCTATGGTCTTCCACAGGAGTTGCTGAACATAGAGATCTTCTGCGCACAGGTATCTTCCTTTCACACTGTTCAAGACTCRCCTCCAAAGACTGAGAGAGTCAGCTCCACTCTTCACCCCTTGGTTGATGGCTGAATCTTGTGACAGTTTTCCCAAATGCCTTGCCTCAGTGCCATCCATCATTGTAGTGTCACCTGCAGCGTCCCAAAGACGGACTAACCAACTAATCACAGATTCATTCTTTTGCTGAACGTAATCCTTTCTTAGGCCGCGCAGGTCTCTCGCGGCCATGGTCTCAATAATGGTTTCTGATTCTGAGTCAGTTGCTGGCCTTGAGGGTCCTTCCCCTCCATCATCATCATCTGCTGGGCGATCAGTTTTGAATTTGTGTTTCATGCTTCTTGTGATGGGAGCAACTGCCATTGGCTTAGAATCCCCATCTGGTTTGGCTGCAGCTTGAGGGACTGGTGTGCCTGCTGATTTATCTCCATCTGGTTTGGCTGCAGCTGGAGGGACTGGGGTGTCTGCTGATTTATCTCTGTCTGGTTTGGCTGCAGCCTGAGTGACTGGGGTGTTCACTAATTTACCGTGCTGCACTCTAGTATCTTCTATTGTACGATAAACATATGCTAGGGCCCCATTGGACGTCTCAGTCCTAATTCTATATAAACTGAAAACTGTACAGGAAAACCCTATTACAAGCATTATCAGAAAACTGGTGTCTTTAGCATCCAGGGGAAACTGAACATTCTCAAAAGGTGATGTACCAGGTTTAAAGGGGAAGAAAGAAGTAAAGAAGCAGGCAGTATCATTCTCCCCCTCCCCTCCAACAGATTGGGTAATACTACTAACAAAACCCCGGAACAAACCACTGAAACTAGGAGGGGCAAAAAACAAAGCATACACATTTCTAACAGTTTCCAGTGCATCTGTTACCTTTGTATAGATCTTCCATAGCACACCAATCCCTATAGCAAACTGGAGTCGTATCCCTGATCTGTAAAACGTGTATATCAGGGACAAAAATGACCCTATCTGCTGATAGGGAAACACGCCAAAAAACCAGAGACAGTATCGCATCGACCAACATGGTGATCACTGACTGCTATATCCCAGTACAAAGTATTTAATAACCAGATTGTTTTCTTTTCACTTTCCCGGCCAATGCACCAGAAAATGTCGAGGTTTGAACGAACTCAACGGAAGCAAAATACTCCCAAGTTCCAGCAAACCTCCCCCCCTCTCTTTTCCTCACCCGGGTCCTAGAGACAAACTTTTCCACAGAGAGGAAAGTSAAAAGAAAAGGGGGAAAAAACCCTATTTATTTAAAATTATAAAAACAAAAAAAAAAACCCTGTGGAACCAGCTGTTGATCTTAAAGCCTTTCTCTTCCCTCCTGGGAGTAGCTTCCCCTCTGGGGCCCCCAGTGGGGTGTTCAGAGTCTCTCCGGTGGTTCACTGAAGGATCTTTCTCGCCTGTCGTACCACAGGAATCCTCCAATTCTCAGACGACGAAGAAAAAAAAAATTGAGGAAAAACAAGTCCAAAGAAAGGGAGAAAAAAAAAGGAGCAGTCCCAGAGAGCAGACAGCTTCTTTTCCGCCACTGATCCCAAGAGCCTCCTGGGAAGGAAAAAAACCCATGTGTGTCTTGTCCCTTTCCYTCCCATTGTCCTTGAAGGGAGGAACATCACCAAACAAACCAGAGCAGTCTCGACTAATGTATAGTTACAGAAGGGTTGTTTAACTTTCCTCTAACATAAGCAGATGATAGGAATATGATACTCAGCTAACCTAGGACATGTTCCCATGGGCCACTTCTTGAGCTTGTCCAGGTCCTTCTGGATGGCATTCCAACCTTCAGGAGGGTCAACTGCACCCTGAGCTTGGCATCATTTGAGAACTTGCTCGATAAGCTCGGTTCCTCCATTTGCATCATTAATGTAGATATTAAATAATATTGGTCCAAACAGAGACACCGGAGGGTCACCACTTGTCACTGATCTGCATCAGGATTCTGAACCATTGGTGACCACTCTCTGGATGTGACCACCCATCCACTTTCTTATCTATCAACAGTCTGCTCTATCAAATCTGTATCTCTCCAATTTAGGTTGTTTATCACCAAATATTAGCAAGCCATGTACTACAAATATATCCTGTTAGTATTCACTTATGACATACAATTGTATTAACAAATCTCATGTCCTGAAATACAAATTCTGATCACCGCATGTGGTCAGAGCGGTTGGTCGTTTTTCAGTAAATCGTTTCAATTAGGAAAATAATCCTCAAATATATGAATTATTTAATCCTAATGACAATCCAAAATTGAGCCTGAAGCTAAGGTTTTAAGATTTGCACGCTATATTTTTGACATGTTCAAATTAGACACCTGAATGAAATTTTGCTTTTAAGAATAGGGTTGAGCAATACAATAATTGAACAAATTCTTCAATTAAAATGCAGAAAATAAGAGTAAATGGCATTTGCACTAAGAAATTTTAGCACAAATAAATTTGCTGTAATATTACTTCACAGTAAATGAAATTTAGCTGACCACAATCAATTAAGGACTGTCAATGTCTTCAAATACATAACTTTGCCATTGCGCCAATCTATTTTCACAAGAATCCTCCTCAAAGAGTTTTCAAGGTTACTTCTTCTGTTACTCCCTCTGCCAAGGTAAGAAGATACGAGTCTGTCTCCTTGCTAATTTGTTTCTTATCTTGCTTGATATCAGCAACTTTTCCTCACGTTAAATGTTTTCATCATTTGTCAAGGCCATTGTTTGAATCTGTCTGCTATTTTTCTAAAGGAAATACTGGTATTTCAAAAAATGTTGAAAAACCTGTAGTCTGTTTCTTAGTAAGAATTCTGAGAATGCTGCATACCTTCAGTGACAATGTAGTAGAACAAGATGGTACGTTTCTTCATTTCTATTCCTGAGCAGTAAAAATTGAAGAGGATTTGCTAAAAACTGAATAAAACTGTTTGCACCTTTAGCTGTATAACAGACTGGGGAGGAAACTAAATCTGTTAGTCACAATGTCAAACATTATGATACAAACTAACTGCGTAAACCTTAAATTTTTAGTTTTCTGGTCATGCTCATTGAAAAGTCTTTCATTCCTTGTCTTACTTACATTAACCATTCAATTGAAATAAGACTATTGTCATGGTTTTACTTGGTCCGATTTTTGGTGGTGGGGGGGATGGGACCAAGAAAACCACAAAGATGGCTCCTTTGACAAAGTTCTAGAAACTATCTCTTTCTTCTCCAGCAAAAGGAGCCCTACACCCTGTGTTTCAGAGCCAATCCATCATGGCTCTGAGGGTGATGGACAGGCTGATCATAAGGCCTGGGCCAATTGCGCAGGTTGGTTACACCTCTGTGATGACGTATTATCTAGTATTTAAGAAGAATTCAAAACAAGATAGGGGTGGCCACCATTGTAGCTTTAGGTTGTTAGTATGTAGTTTTAGTATCATGCACTGGGGAAAAACAGAGCAGGAGGGTGAGGAGATGCAAGAAAAAAAATGGAGACCAAAGATCAGTAAGGAGAAGATGGGATTGGCTTGCTGTGCTTTTTGCTGTGGTTCTGGAGCATGGAGAAAAAATAAGTTGTTCTCAAAAAGACCATTTAATCATTGAGAGAGACCTGAATAGGAAAAAGAGAGTGACCTTGCTCTGAGGGAAAAAGAAACAACCTGGCCTTTAAGGACAGGACTAACCAGCCAAAAAGGGAGAAGAGGCTTGCCCCCCCCCACGATGCCTGAAGTAAGTGGATGCTTAGAAAAAGCTGTGCTCTGCTAGGAGGTTTGTGATAGTGGTCTCACGCCGCTGAAACAATGCAGTTTGGCCTTGAAGGACATTCTTTCTTTTCTCCTACGAGGTAAAGGAATCCTCCCTTTGCTATCAGCAGTTACACACTCACTGTTCTTGGGAAAAAAAAAAAACTTCCTCAGCTTGGAGTTGTAAGAACACTTCTCCTATGATGCTGGACAACAACTGTAATGAGTGGTTTGATCTATGTTAGACTTTCATTCCTGTCCCCTGTGTGTGCGGGAAAACATGGGGATGGAGAGGGAGGATCAGGGAAAGAGATGGGTCCTAGAAAGGATAACAGGTGTCTTAAAATGTCCGTTTTTTTTTTTTTATTTTTCTTCTCCTTGTAAACTTGTCCCCATCTCTGTTTCCCCTCCCCAGTGCTGTAGTATTCTTAGTAGTTTGTAGTAATAAATCTATTTTGCAACTTAAGTTATGCAGCCTGTCTGACCATTCTCTCTGGAGCACATACGTATCTTTCTCTCAATTACGTTAYGTTATCTGAAAGCCATAAATTTTCATGTTAATTGGGCTTCTGTTCTCCCTTCTCCCTCTCCGGTGGGGGGAAGGGAGGGAATATTGTGGGTGCAGTGCTTTTGGCTTTAGCACAGTCTAAACTGCGACATTTTCTGATGCATTGGCCAGGAAATTGGGAAAAATCAGGTTTTAAACCCACGATAACTATTCTTCTATATATAATCACAGACTAGATGCAGTAACAGTATCATAAGTTCAGAAGTCCATTATATTAATGCATATTTTTCAAGTTTAATTTGACCTCGTGTTCAATGAAGAGCAAAAAATCTTCAGGGCTTGCTGCTGTAAATTGCATCCCACAAATCTTTGCACATTCCCTTCAGCTGAGGATTTGTTTTCAGGAATTGTACTACTTTGCATTTGAAGCCACACAATGTTTGAATATGCTACCACCGTTTATTGATTAATCAGTAAAATATTTGAAGTCGTAGAAATCTTGTAAATCAATCCATGTATTTACAGGTGAGAGAAATCCTCTAATTTCATTTATAGCTTTCCACATGCATCTGGCGTGCTATCTTTTTGACAGAGTTTATCTAAGGATAGTAATAATATGTAATTCATATAAAATTATTGCATTACCTGTAGTAAGAACTCAGGCAAAGATGACAAATCATGACAAATGATAATTGTACAAAGTTGCTGATATTCTATAGCAACAAAGGACCTTCATATAATAAACTGACATAGAACTACAATAGAAAAATAAAATAACAGCTAAGTTTTTGATTTCACTATGCTGTTTAGCAGACATTACCTCATCCATTTCCAGTTGCAATACAGAAAAAAAAGCCCAATCTGTGGGGTTTGGACAAAATTACCATTTAAAGTATTCTGAGGTAAGACAGAAAAATTGTTCTGACTATGTACACTTAAAAGATGTGGTTCTGCAGTCATGCTGATCTTGCATTTGTTAAAATAAGGAGTAATTATTTCTCCATTTTTTCTCATACATCTTCCTAATCTAGCCGAAAGCTACATTTAATTTTTTTTTTTTTAAATCAATTTTTTTTGAAAAGTGGTTTGTGTAGAGATACAAAGAGGTTCACCAGAAATCCAGACCCAGCACAGAATAAGTGGCACATGTTACTGCAATTCAGGGTATAAGCAAAGGCAGCTTTTTGCCTTGGCTGATGGAAAGAAACTGAAAAGTCTTTAGAAAGATTTTAGAAAGATTCAGAACGGAGACAATTAAGGATTCTTTCCCACCAATATCTTCCTCTAAACTTCTGCAAAAATGAACAGTGAGATTTAGCCTTGAAAGTGCTCAATTCCCCAGTATCAGCCTGTATGCACTAGTATTTAAATTAGTGTAGTAATGAAGCACAATGAATGAAGACAGCAAAGTCATCTACAAAGAAAGAGAGTTTGAGAAGAATTTTAAACACTGTTCACCACTGGTTCTTTCTAATAAAATGCAAGGTGCCAATGGTTTAAGTGCTTCTGTCAATGATCAACTTAAACCATGGCTTTTTTCTTCCTCGAAGACAGTCAGTCTCCAGAGACTTAAAATGAAAATTATGTAACAGTACACTACATTAGTGAAATAACTGGAGTGATACACTCAGGTCATACAGGAAGACATATCTCAGGCTAGATCACCCATACAAACAATATGAATTAACATGAATTAACACTGTTTTGGGGAACCAAGAAAAAAAAAAACCAACCTAACAAATGAAAAGCAACAAAAAGGAAACACAATGAAAGGAAAGCAACAAACAGAAACCCAAAATCCCCCAAACCAAAATAGAAGTCAAACAATCCTCCCAAAACAAAAGCAAACAAAGCCAATCCCCCAAAAAATCACTTCACTGCCAAAAAGCCAGCAAACGGCACAATTGCAGAGGACAAAAAATGATCCCAAATAAAAGATTTAAAAGAACGAGAGCATTTCTAACTTAAAAAGAATTGAGGGGTAGAAATTKTTTTGAGGGAATAAAAAAATTGTATGGGATAATATGTATCAAGTGGAACTTAAAAATAGTCAAGTTGAATAACTATATTTAAAAAGGCAAATAATTAAATTATTTGTTTCAGTTTCTGAGTTTGCATCTGTACAGTTAAGCTGAGTTTCAGCTTTGATTTGTAAAATACTGGCTCTTCATATATTCTTCAGACAAAACAGAGAAAGAAAGCTCTAAGATTTTAAGACTTCTCTAGAGTTTGGTGTTTTCATTGGGAATCCTTCACAGACCAGGGATCACAGAATCAGATCTCTGAATATAAATTTGTTCCTGTTTGGTTTCAGATGTTGCTTCATGCAGTTTGCATGCAATTGACTTCATTCACCCTACTTGGTCCAGAAAAAAATCCAGATTTGAAGATCAACTTCTTTTAGATAACGTTCTTGCCAGCTTCGTTCTTTCATAAGCAAAATATACAAGCTTTCTTTCCAACAACTTTGAGCACTATCATTCATGTCTTAGCATATTTTTGTATTTATGCTTCAACTATCTGGGCACATTTTATGGATCAGCATATTAAGACAATTTTAAAGAGACAAACCAACAAACTCACAASATAACTAACCGAAAAATAAAATAATTCATCCTGTTACAAAATTAGAACTTCACATTTGCAAACAAGAATGGTCATTCTCTTATTTATGTGTATTTTTTATTCAGCGTATTTTCCTAAAAACAAACTTGCAGAGTTCCTACTTTCAGCTGAACATTTAAGACTTTAGGCACTGAGTAGCAAATTGACTCCCAACCCTTAAAAACTGAACCTGAAAATTGAAACAACTAGAAGTAGAACACTATATGAATCTTCCAAAGCACAATATAGAAATATTATGTATATCTTAAGTATTTTTAAGTTATGCTTTTCATTATGAAATTTACCACAAATACTTCAAATTATAGTAATTTGATTACATATTTTTCAGGGTAATTAAGTTATGTTACAAAATAAGTTTAAAACTTACAACCTGATTTTATCATAATTTCAATTCAGCAGTTTTATCTGTAAAGCCATTGCAGCTCCTCTGGTCTTTTGTTAAGAGGCTGTGTGTTGATTTTTGTTTGGTGAATCACAGAGGGCAATGTCGGATTACAGTTTCACTAAAAACAGTTCATAATTTGAAAGACCCTGAATGGTTTTCATTAAGCACATTAAACAGTGAAAAAAGAAATTATTTCTTTCTCCATACATGATGTGCAAAACAAGAGACCTGGAGTGGTGAATACAATAAGCAAATTAGTCTCACAAATGTGTGTTGACAATTTGTCAGAATAATGAGAAATATGATCACCCCAATGGAAACCTATCAAGATTTGGATAGTAGGTACTATCCAAATGTGAATTAAAAAATAAATTTCCAGAAAGATACTAAATTTTTTGGATATGTATGAGTTAAGCAGTATTGCAGAGTAGAAAGCCAAGGGTACCAGTTTGAAAAAGTAAAAATGTGTGTTGTCAACCTTGATTAGTCAGAGGGAGAAATCAGCTTTCCAGTAGTGAATGAAAGGAAGCTGATACAGGCACTGATGGTGTGTGAAAGGCCTTTAAAGCAAATAAAAGTAGGCCACATTTTAAATAATGAGTTGGATGGCAAAAATGCTGTAACTCACTTCTAAATAATGTTGCTGTACCTGATACAGGTATTTTACCTACCATAGGGCAACATATTAAGAAACATTAAAACTATATCCAATGCTTAAAAAGGAGTGTTTTTCTCTTAGACWGTCAAAGGGGAAAAAAAGAAATTGAAAATAAAAATTAAAGTATTTCTTAGAGCAAGAAAAATAAGYTACCACATGCCTACATCACAAAGCGCTTGTGCATTATTCCTAAAATAAGTCACAATTTAGACCATTGAACCCAAAGCTCTAGAATATAGGAACAATTTGGCAGAATGTTTTAAAGCTATCTTCAGAACGTGCATTTTAATTATACTCATTCATAGTGCTAGCTACTGAAATCACACATGTATCTCTACAAAGACACAAGCACCAATCATATACGCATCAAGAATGTAATTTCTTGTGGATAATAAACATGTCTGAAATTGTACCTATGTTCATCATGTTGCAAATCAAAATTGATCCACTGATCCAACAAAAAAACTTATAAAAAAGGTACTGAATTTAAGAGAAAGGTAAGAAGAAGGCATATATAAAAGAGAGTGTGTGGGTATGTGTTCAGTCGTGCAAGCTGCCACTGTAGGCTGACAGATTMTTTTTTAACACTTATCTTCCATCTATATTTAGAATATAGTTAGTAATTCACACAAAAAGTAGATGTTCATTTCTTATCTTCCTCCCTTCAGATCAGAGTGCAATTATCAAATCGTATTTCAGTTTTAATTCAGATTTTAAGGTAGAAGGTTTAAGAAATACATTTAAAATGTATAAGGAATACATGAGCTCTGAATATAAAATGTATAAGGAATACATGAGAAAAGGCGAGCCCTGTAATATCCAAAGTTTTCTGAGAAATGCTATTCCAAAAATTTGCTTAGTTTGATCACAAATATTTTCTTGAGCTAACCATTCAAAGTGCTACTACACCTTCAACTTCTAAAAACTAGTCCTCCACAACCTAATAGTACTTTTCCAAGATGCTAGATAGGTCCAGTGTATTGCATTTCAAACTATTTTGTTTCAAAGCTACCATTCAAGCATTATACATTATGAGGCTGATGAAAGATAAATTTAGGGCTTTCACTCAYATTTGTATGCCACAGCCCAGTTAGTTATCCCTTTTGGCTGCATCTTCTCTGTAGCAATCATTCATGGAAGGACAGGTTACAAGTGGTTTAGATGAGCAACCTAGAATAGTTTCAACCTTAGAAAGGAGCTGTTCAAACAGAGCACTCAGAGATTGACAGCTACACACAATCATGAATATTCTTATGCCATTAGATTTTAAGAGTAATTTTAAAAATTATGAACKCTCACTCTTCCTCATGGCAAGGACACTGGGATGGCTTTTTTTTTTCAGATACGTTAGTCTTGAAATATATACATACATATTTTCCATGACCCTAAGAACACAAAAACATTCTTTTAAAAATATCATTTCCAGTGATTAAAATGAGTTGTTAGCTCCACTTAAAAAATAGCATTAGACCATTAAATGCAAAAAATAGCATTTCTACCACATAGAATGGTTTGAGTAGTTTGAACTGAAGTTTGAATGGAATGTTTGCCCAYAGATGCCCACTGAACCTAAAGGAAAGTTGATCACTGACTTTGATCTCATAATCCTATAATCCTATATTATAGAATCTTTTGATCCTGTAATCACCAATTATTTGCAGTTGCATAAAAATACAGAAACAAGACAGCTAAACTTTTAAAACAATCATCATTGTCCCACATGTAATTTCATTCAAATTCATTGCAAAATATAGCAAAAGAAGCCAGGTTTTCACACTAATCAAGAGATCACTACTTTTCCAACTCTGTACCCATGTACAGCCTTAGACTATGCAAAACATGTTAACATTGTCATTATCTTGTCCCTCTAAGGGCAGATAGTTAATGAATCCTAATAATAAACAGCTTAATAATATATGTATTTTTTTGTGGTGTTGGAAAGGTAGTTGAGGGGGAAAATGTGGGGCTTGTGGGGGAAGGCTTGTGGGGGGCTTTGTGATGTTTTTTCCTAGACCCAGTTCAAATATTTGAGATGTGTAGGTAAGCTAGATATTGACAGGACAGAGTTCATTTACACAGAAGACATGAACTTGTCTCAGTCCATTGTCTGAAATATAGAGCTCTTTCTATCCTGTTCTTCAGTGTAAAAGCAAGTCTTTGCAAGATATCTTCTTCCTTCTCCATGACATGCCTCCTACTATTTTATTTAATAATCAACATGAGGGAAATTTTTATCAGATACTTTATCAATCTTTGCATTTTCTGCTGCGAGGTGAATAGAAACTCATGCCAGTCCTCAGCTTTAACATGGATTTTRCTCTAAAAATTAATATCAGAAGTAATTAATGGCTATAATATTGTGTCTCCTAATTTTAGGGGATTCCTGGTTTTATTTGGTCTGGTTTTTTGGTGGTGGGGGGATGGGATCAAGAAAACCACAAAGATGGCTCCTTTGACAAAGTTCTAGAAGCTTTCTCCTTCTTCTCCAGCAAAAGGAGCTCTACCCCCTGTGTTTTAGGGCCGATCCATTATGGCTCTGAGGTTGATGGACAGGCTACCCGTCAGGCCTGGGCCAATTGCACATGCTAGATACACCTCTGTGATGACATATGGTTTTGTACTTAAGAAGAACTCAAAACAAGATAAAGGGTGGCTGCCATTTAGTTTTTGCACTGGGGGAGGATAGAGTAGGAGGGTGAGGAGATGTAAGAAAAAATGGACACCCAAGATCACAGTAAGAAGACAGGTGCTGTTGCTGTGGTTCTCAAACATGAAGAAAACAAGCTGTTCTTGAAAGGACTATTTCTTCAATGGGAGACCTGTATAGAAAAGAGAGGCCCTGCACCCGAGATAAAAAACCTGGCCTTTGAG
Source organism: Malurus melanocephalus (assembly GCF_030028575.1). Classification (NCBI taxonomy): domain Eukaryota; kingdom Metazoa; phylum Chordata; class Aves; order Passeriformes; family Maluridae; genus Malurus; species Malurus melanocephalus. The sequence continues at coordinate 45,604 of NW_026624532.1, forward strand.
GACCGGACTGATCCTAAGCCAAAAAGGGGGAAGAGGCTTGCCCCCTCTGCCATGTCTGAAGCGAGTTGATGCTTACAAAAACTCTGTTCTGCGAGAAGATTTGAGAGAGTGGCCTTACACCACCGACATGATGCAGTCAGCCTTGGAGGACTGTTTTCCTTTTCCCACAAGGTAAAGAAAAAGAATCCCATGCCACTAGCCGTTACACACTGACTGTTTCTTGGGAAAAGAACTTCCACAGCTAGGAGCTGTAAGAACTCTTCTTCTATGGCACTGGACGATAACCCTAATGAGTACTGTGATCTATGTTAATACTTTCATCCCCATCCCCCTTGCGCTGGCAAGGCATGGAGGGGTGGCAGAAGATGACCTGGGAGAGACAGGTTCACAGAAAGAATTACAGGTGTCTTAAAATGTCCATTTTTATTTCTTCTCCTTGTAAATTTTTCCCTACCTCTGTTCTTCTCCCCGATGCAGTAGTATTCTTAGTAGTTTTCAGTAATAAATCTATTTTGCAACTTAGGTTATTCARCCTGTCTGACCATTTCTGGAGCATATATGTATTTTTCTCTCAGTTATGTTACGTTATCTAAAAGCCATAAATGTTAGTTTTAATTGGGCTTTTGCTCTCCCTTCTGTCTTCTCTGGTGGCGGCAGGGGAACATTGTGGGTGCTTTGCCTTTTGGCCCAAGTTCAAACCACAACAGGGAGTATAGTTAGCAACTTAAMTCTGACCTCAAGTATTAATCAAGATAATTTTGTTTATTTAAAAAAAAAAATCTATGTCTATCAGTGCCCAATAAAACTTTGTAACCAAAATCCCACTCCCCACTTCTTAGAGGAGACACTCATGTAGTGTTTTAAGTAGAGACTGATGGCATTCATTCATACCAGTGATTATGGGCAAGTCTCTCTCACTCATCCTCAAGGAGTAACCCCATTTAAAGGAGGAATCTCTGCACACCCGCTGAGAAATTGTGTGTTAGGGTTCCCTATGGTTAAAAAGAGAGACTGAGCTCTTAGTGGATGCAGGAATTGACTGTCAGTCAGATGTCTCCAGGCCAGCTGTGTCAGTTCAACAACTTCAAATAAGTTATCAGCACTATCGCTTCTTGGTTTCTTTATCAGGTACTTTACTAGGTCTGTCACATTTTCACCTCACTATAAGCATGTTTAACTTTGGGATTATAAAGTCTGGCTGGTTTCAACATTGTTCAACACCTTCTCCATTCAGCATTGGTAGCTTTGCAAATAGGGTGTTTTTGAGTGGTTTTACACCCACTCCACGCAAAGCATCCAGCTACAGTCCCTTTCACTCGGAACAGTCTATCCTATCCTAAATTTCTTACAAAGCCAGAATTATTGAAAAATGAAAAAGCCATACAAAGCTGTGTCACAATGATGATGGTAATGATGATGATGATAATCATAATAAAAAAAAATTACTTGACTGTTCATTTTTTTTTTTTTTTTTTTCTCCAAACAGCAATTAATAGCCGTGATCCACAGGTCTACGCATATGCATGAAATGAAGTTTGCATGAACCTTTTAAAGGAAGAAGTTGTTAAGTATTTATGATACAGTATTACTTGAGCAACATAAAATATTGGTGAGATCAATCCTTGTATGCATTAAAATTTCAGGTATTTTACACTAGCTATCAACTTTATATGCTTTTCAGAGGAATGCCTGAATGGAGAACATTTCAGAAAACATGCCTCAGGGTTAAAAAGGATTCTATCACCTCTTCGTATTCCACATTAAAGGCAAAAGATTGACTAGAGTGTTCATTTAATTTTTTTTCATTTCAACATTTCAAAGTTGCCTGCTTATTTATTTCTAAATTAAACATATATATTAATAGTGGTTTAATTCTGCAATCCAAATCAAAATGAGTTTTGATTGTGTTCTTGAAATAGATTGATAAATTACAAATCAGCTGTACTCAGTATTTTCCCAATCCACGAAGTAATGCCAGTTATAAACCACAAAAGTCAAGAGCCTGCTCCTTCACACGAGTAAACCACCTTATTACTATCAGTGAGAACTCTTATCCATATTGTCACTCCCCTTCATAAAGAAGGAAACTGCAGACCTCATTCCAGATTTCATTAAGGTCTTCTGTGAATATAGCCCTTAACTGAAGCTTCACATACCATCTAATGTCAAAACACAACATTCCCACATTCCCAAGTCTGATGACATGCTTTCACCTTAGATGACCTATCTGGGACTTAGGACTAAGGAATTAACAGTTCCTATCTTCCAGCTGTTAGTCCAGCAATTTAGTGTTCAACCCCCTACGACAAAAGAAACTGAAGCCAAACCACAACATTCACCTTCTCTCTCATTCTCCCTGTCTCTCCCCTGCCCCATSTCCACCTTTATCAGAACATTACATAGCAAAACCAAACCTGACAATTCTAATATTACAGCTCTTACATGAGAAGCTGTTCAGCACTGCTCTGAACAACTTTTGACTTTGTGCAGTATAGGTTCCCTTTCCAGGTGATATGACCAGACTGAAGGCTGAAAGCCCAGCACAATTGAAGTAAACATTGCATATTATAAATCACAAAACATGAAATACTTGCTTGTGGTCACAACAAGGATGCCTTCAGATGAGAAGCACAGAACCACTGTGACAAAAACCTGAAACAATCAATTGTGTCTTTTGTAAAAATCTAAGGAATTATTAACCCTAAACCTAATCCAGATTTTTTTTTTTTTTTTGTTCAAGACACAGTTAACAAATCAGAATGCAATGGCTGTTTGTTATTACAGAAAGGAAAAAGCTGAAACTAAGATTACAAAATGATAATTAGGAAATTAAGGAACGTATAAACCTTGTGACATTCTAGTTCCCTGAATTAATTAGAAAAATTTCCAAGCAGTCTTAGCCAATGGTTTCAAACTTTTAATATTTAAAATAGACCTTTATATGGGAGGCCAAGTACAATAAAAGTCCTGAAAGGAAGACGGCAGCTTAAAAGCAAATGATTAAAGACTTTGTGAGCAAATAGGGTTAAATATGGTCAAGCAGGCTTCTCTTTTGGACATCCAGCAGAAAGCCTCACCAGTGTCTGGATTAACAGAGCAACGCCTTATACACTGCCCTTTCTATCTCCCCAGAAAAGCTGAATTTGTAAGGGGACGTACATAGTGATTACCAAAAAAAAAAAAAAAAAAAAAAAAAAAAAAAAAAAAAAAAAAAAAAAAAAAGAGTTCTAGGGGAAGGAGTGGGTTAGACAGAAAACACAGCACAGGCTGTGAAAACAAAACGTCCACTCCCATATGCACATTTTCAAAATACCATTGAAGTATATGCAAATAAAAGTAGACAATAAATTCACATTCTCAGCACACATTTCAAGACACCACTTTAATTATTCCTATCAGTCCTTTTGTCCTTTGATCTCCTATTTCTGCCTCCCTCACCATATGAATGATACTTTCTATGTTTCCAGCAGTTTTACAAAACAGTGCTTTTTGTGCACCCAATCTACAGATGTAGCAAAGGCTTTGACAAGGGCAAAAATAATTATCACCTAGAAAAACACTACACTCTACTGTTCCTGCTGATATCTTAACAGAGGTGGTTAACAATGTGTCCAGAGAGGTAACTTGCAGCCAATGAACCATGATTCTTTTGTTTGCTAAAATGTAGTGATGCCTTAGGATTTTTAGTTTCTATATTTTCATGTATCTGTATTCTTGTACTTCTCTAGTACAGCAATAAAACTACCATTCTCCCATCTTTAGACAAAACGATTTCTGTCTGAGCCTAAATCCAAAGACACCTCGCTGTCTCAGAGCCCCAAAATATGTAAATAACAGCAAGTTGGGGGGCAGCAAGTTTGGGGTGGTTGACATCATGACCTGATGTCGCTGTTGGCCAGACAGCAACACGAAATAACAGACATAAAGACACACATATACACAGAACTAATAACTCACTTTATTCTGATGTGCGCCCCTTTTATCCACTTAGCAACTAGTGTATACATTTGTGTCAAACATACATTGGTGAGTGAGACTGTCACTTTCTATTCATCAGCATATGATTGGTGGGTTATTGTTTCTGTCTTTGAACACCTGTGTTATCGGTTTGCATACCATTCTCCTTTTCTCAGAGACAGCCAAAGACGTGGTGTTTTTCTTCCATGCAGGCTGTTAATACTCCCTTTATTATGTAACCCTACAACCTGAAGATAACATTGGAGAATTGAGGCCCAATATATTAAGAAGACAGAATTTATAAAAGGTGAAGATCTTGTGATCCGGTGTCCATTTTGGGTGTAGCCACAGGAGAAGGCTTTTGTCTGCCCTAATGTACCAGTAGGCCTTTTAGGCCTTTAAAGTTATCTATTCTCATTCTCTCAGATACTGGTATAATTTGCTCTGATATAATGACTAAATGTTGATTTCATCTTAAAACCTGGTTTATTACAAGCATAATATTTTACACATTTATCCAACTACAGTATTTAATGTATCTCAGTTTAATGTTCTGTCTGAAATATATGAATTCCTAAGAAATTACTTGTGTTGTCCTTATTCCCATAAACTGCCAAGTGAAAATAGTGGAAATATAGTCACACAAACTGAAAATCTGCAACACTTTGGACCTATCTCATTTTTGCTGGGAGTTAGCATTCACTGAATTCAGTTAGAGCTAGCTCAAGTGTGTAAAGCATTATGTAAATGCTACCTGAATAGGCTGTTTGCAATGTATGACTTATTCTTTGGATTTAATCCTTTAAGAACCCAAATAATTTACATGATGCCTGCATATGTGGAATTACAAATTCTTCTCTAGTAAATGTCAGATAGTTAATAATAAAGCAAATATTGAACATACAACATTTTTTCTTTCACCCACAGGTATTTGTAAGAGAAAGTGCAAAAGCTCTCTTGTTTTTTCTCCATTCAGTAGAAAAGGAAACATTAAACATACCTAAAAACATATGTTTCTGTCCAATTACTTCTATTTATTCTAAACAGCAGTCTTTCATATCAATCCTGGRGAAGAGATATTACTGTTATGAAACAATATAATCGTACATACTGCATGTCAAATAAAAATCTAATCTGAAAGCTAATGTTTCGGTCACAGCGCAAAAGTTTGCATTACCCTGATTCACAGTTTCTAACTAATTTTGTAAAGCTATATCCTTAGTGGTTATCATTATGCTGCACTATTCAAGCCTGAATGAATATTTTAGAAGTAATTTTTATTTTTTCATGGAGCATAACAATGTCAGAGGACATTATTTACATATCTCTCTTCTTTTTCTTAAACTAAACGGCAGTTAAAAAATTGCACCCACAACTGTACCTTTATTCATATCAAATTGATTTAATATCAAATTTTGTGGTAAAAGGGAACTTGTAAGTGAAGGAATTTTTTAATAATAAAAAAATCTATTTACAGTCATTAAAATAAAKAGAATTCTTTAGAATCAGTACTCATAAAGGAAAAAAGGCATACAAAATAAACACACATGAAAATATAAGTAAACAAGACACAACCTTCCATACAATTTAGGAGTTTCTCAAGTTCTGCAGATATTTAATTTTAATATAAATTAGTAGAAGTTAATCAAATTTTTTAAAATGCAATAGTGCTAGAAAAGTGCATAATTTACCCTTGTTGTGATTAAAGGCCAGCTGGCAATGCTTATTTCCCTCCTCCATGCCCAGGGGATTTGTGAAGAGAATCAAAGAAGAAACTTATAAGTTGAGATACGAACACTTCTATAATTGAAACAAAGTCAAATATGATCATCATTGTCATTTTCACAAGCCAAGTTAAAAACAGAGATGCACAATGCCCGCCTCTTGCAGGCTGCATCTGGCTGCTGCCAGTGTCTGCCAGTGTCCCCATGTGTGTCCCCCAGGCAAGGGCTGCTGGGCTCTTAAGCCGTGGCTCGGCCTCCTGCTGGCAGCCGCTTGGCAGAAGGAGGCAGGGAGCCCAGGCTGGGCCAGAGCTCTTGCCCCGGGCGCTGCTCTTGCAGTGGGCAGCTGGTGACACTGGCCGTCCTGCAGCAGCACGGGCCCACAACAGAAGGCATCTTCCGCAAAGCGGAGAGCACCGGGGCGGTGCGGGAGCTGCGGCAGGCCCTGGACCACTGCCTCCCTGTGGACATGGCAAGCCAGCCGGCGCTGCGTCTGGCCGTCATCCTCAAGGTSAGCCCTCCTGMSSYRCAGCTGCAAAGGCTCCTGCCTGGGCCACCATGCTCCAAGGCTCACCAAAAGCCCTTGGCCTTGCAGGACTTCCTGAGGAGCATCCCTGGCACGCTGCTCAGCAYRGAGCTCTAYGGGGACTGGATGGCAGCCATGCAGATGGCCAGCAGGGAGGACAAGATCTCTGGGCTAAAAGTGTAAGCGTGGGCAACCCCTTGCAGCTCTGCAGCAGGCATGCCTACAAGGCTGGCACTGGCCTGCAAGGGGACTTTCTCCTTCAAAGGCTGTGCCTTCGGGCAGCTGGCTCTGGCCGGCTGGCAGTCCCATTTTGGGGCAACGCACGGGGAGGATTCTTTTGCCTGGGCAGCGCGGCAGCCCTGAGCTCGGCTGCCTAAGAGTGCTCAAAAAGGCGCGCAGCACTGCCGCTGGCTGCCCCCTGCCTGGGGCCGGCTCAGTGGGTGGCTMYGGCCCACAGGGGCCTGTTGACYGACGTTGTCTTGCTCTTCTCTCAGGGTGGCCAAGAAGTTGCCCGTVCAGAACCTGCTCCTCCTCCAGCAGCTGCTCGCACTGCTGCGGCACAYCAGCCTGCACGAGTCCACCACCAAAATGAGCTGCAGCARCCTGGCCATCTGCCTGGGGCCAAGCCTGCTGAGCCACCYGCAGGGAGAGCAGCTGGGCCTCGATGCCACCCTGGCTGAAAACGATAAGGTACCGGTGACTTGGGCAAGCGGCTGCTGCTTTGCTGGCCAAAGCCAAGGCGGCTGTGCGCAGGTGCCGGTGCCTGTGCCTGATGGCCCCCGTCGCCAGCCAAGGCTGGTGCGGGAGCTGCCTGCAAGAGCTGCCRCCCAGGCAAGGCTCAGCTGTGATGGCCAGGGCTGCTTGGCACGCTGTCAGGGCCCTGGGCTGAGAACAAGGCTTTTCTGTGTGCAGGTCAAGGTGCTGGTGGACTTTGTCCTGCACAACTTGGATGACATCTTTGGCCAGGACACTGCTGGCCCGCAGGACTCAGCAGTGCTCATGCAGACATGCACAGGTAGGAGCAGGAAGGGAGACTGGCCCCAGCCTAGCGTTTGGGCTCTTCAGGAATGTCCATGTCGTAGGGCCTGACTGTGGCTTTTGCTTTCCATCTTCTCATCTCTCGAGGCGTCGCTTGGCTGCATGTTCTTTTGCTTTCTAGAGCTGCGCCGGCAAGAGCAAAGTGGCCCTGCAGGCAGAGCAGCTGAGGAGCCCCAGGCAGAAGAATGTCCCCATCTGCCTTCCCAGCTGCCAGACGTTCATCAACAAGACCATGCAGAAGCCATGGCACTGGAGGTCCAGAAGGCACAGGTACGTCAGCAGCGCAGCACAGGGCGCAAGGCCTCTTGCAGAGGCGCGCACCTTGTCGGGCGCCCGGGCAGCTGCCGTGCCTCCTKCTGACTTGAGGAGGCTTCTGCTCATGTGACAGCTCACGCCACCTCCCTCCAACCTCTTTGGGTACTCTGCGAGAGGGGCCTGACCTTGCAAAACAAGCTCTTCTCAGCACAGCTGAGGGGGCTGTGATAAGYTGGTTCATGAAATCGCCACATGCTTTATTAAAACAGTTTGTAACACCTTCATGTATCTAAGGGGGGAGGGGAAGGGAACTGCGAACGTGCAGAGAAGACTCCTGCGTCCCCGTAACCCCGCCTACCAATGGTCATCATGGCAACCGCAAAAGGACCCCCCCCAATGACAGCACAACGCAGACGCGACGCAGACCAATCAGGATCTCTGGAAGCTTCTAGAAACACCACGTCAGAGAGGGTATAAAAAGAGGGGCTCAGGCTACGTGCCGCGCGGTGCCTAGGTGTTGGTGGGTGCGACCCACCTAGCTGGTGTCCTAGGTGCGGCAGGCCMCCCKCCTAGCCCGCCCAGCGCTGTTTTTGACTAGTATCTGGTTAGTATCTGTTCTTTTGTTWATGTTTTAATTAATAAATTGTTAATTGGCTTCTAACCTCYGATTGGCTCTTGAGGATCAATTTATSACAATTTGGTGCCGTGRCTCGGATAGGGATCTTCTCGTGGAGTCCTTTAAAGGGAGGCGTGCCCCGTCTTTATTTGACGGCCCGGAGAGGGCACTTCACCAGCGCCCCTACCCGATGAACCTAAATTCAGATACTAGTCAAGGGATTTTATACCTCCATAACATTTTTGTGCACAAAACTCCGGAYGACTCCCAGGACGCGTGAGTACATTGGGGTAAAGGGTTCCCTGAGAGGTAGGCTCACCCCCCATTTGTACGAGATCTCTCTAAAATTCCCCGTCCGGAGGGAGGTGGGTTTCAGAGGTGTGTAAAGGGGGTTGAAGTTGTATTAACTAGCCCCTGGACAGGCGRYGGGGAACYGCTCACGGAGAGGCGGCTCRGGGGAACCCTAAGCCCTCCACACAGCCTCTGGACCCGTGGGAAGGGAGCCCCACGCAAAACTCCCAGACACCGGGTAGGGCTGGAGCCCCTACAAGTCTAAATTTTGAGATGCCGGGTAGGGCCGGTGCCCCTACAAGTGTGCGTGTGAGAGACGCCCGCGGAGAGGCTGTGAGACGGTCAGACTCACATGCCCGCAGAGAGGTGCCTCGTGTGTGTGCGAGACGTCCGCAGAGAAGGGCTACGGAGCGCCGAGGCTTCTAGCTCACCCGCGGAGCCGGCCCGCGTATCTGTGTGTGCCGGACGTCCGCAGAGAAGGGCTACGGAGCGCCGAGGCTTCTAGCTCGCCCGCGGAGCCGGCCCGCGTATCTGTGTGTGCCGGACGTCCGCAGAGAAGGGCTACGGAGCGCCGAGGCTTCTAGCTCATTCGTGGAGCCGGCCCGCGTGTCTGTGTGTGTGTGGGACGTCCGCGGGGTGGGGCTGCGAGCGCTGAGGCTCGCTAGCTCATTCGTGGAGACGGCTCACGTGTCTGTGTGTGTGGGAGGTCCGCGGGGTGGGGCTGCGA
>NW_026624533.1:0-12745 GCF_030028575.1 Malurus melanocephalus
TTTTCCCTTTTTTCCCTTTTCCCTCCCAAACACCAGAAATCTGAAATTCCTCCTCTCCTCTGCCCATCCCATCAGGAGGTCTGAAGGCCACAAAATCACCACCAAAAGTTCCTCTTCCCTGCCCACTGACCCTCGGAATTGGGGTTGGGATTTCTGACTCCCAGGGAAAGGATTTGATGAGAATTTGACATTTTAAAARCACAGAGAGAGTGGCTGGGAGTGGCAGCTGGAAAAGCCATGCCAGGCTCACAATTCTTGGTGGTTTTGCCCGGGATTTTTGCCGTCCCCCATTCCATCTCCTCTCTCTGGGAGCAGCCTCTGGCGCTGTAACTTTAATCCTGCTTTTTTTTTTTTATTTCCTTAAATAATTCCTTTTTTTTCTTTTTTTCTTTTTTTGTGTGTGTGTGACTAACAATGACCTCAGCTGTTTGTTTAAGGAGTTCATAACCCCACAGAAATGTTCCAACAACCCCAAGGAAGTTTCCAAGGAACCCTTGGGTCGGGAGCCTCTGGCATCGATCGGGGCTTCTGCTTTATGTCCCTATCAAACCATAATGAAATTAAAAAGGACGGAGAAAATAAACACGTTTTGGGGTAAATAAAGGCGAATTTATTTGTCTCCAACGCCGCTGTTGGAGCTCAGGGAAGGGCCAGCAGACGGTTTGGCCCGGCCACCGCTCCTTCCCGCCAGGAAAACGCGCTGGGAAGAGGGGAGTGAGGCAACRAAACCGTGATGGAAACGCACAAACCTCGATCTGGGGGGAAAACACCCGGGAAAAGGGGTTTGGCTGCTAAGGCTGGGCTTAGAGCTGAGCTGGGCTGAGTTTAGGCTGAGCTTGCTGAGGTCACRTGGGCTGGACAAGATTTGGAGGGGGCATTTTATCCGTCAGTGGGAGCTGGTGGCTCTGGCAGACCYGGAATGGGGAGTTTGGTGCCCAAATGTGGTGGGGCAGATCCCTGATGTGTCCAAATCCTGGTGGCAGATCCTTGACTATGGTCCCCAAATCCCAGTGGCAGATCCCTGATGTGCCCAAATCCCGGTGACAGATCTCTGATGTGCCCAAATCCCGGTGGCAGATCCCTGATGTGCCCAAATCCTGGTGTCAGATCCCTGATGTCCCCAAATCCCAGTGGCAGATCCCTGATGTGCCCAAATCCTGGTGGCAAATGAGGGTTCTGTGGATGACTTTGGATCTGCTTTGGCAAATACTCCTCCTAGGAAATTCCATCTATTTTTACTATTATTTTTATTTCTTGTCTTCTCTTTATCCTTTTTTCTTTTCCTTTTTTAATATATTTTCCCTTTTCTCCCTTTCTTTTTTTCCTTTTTCCCTCTTTCCCTTTTCCTTCTCTTTCTTTTGCTTCATTTTTCTTTCTTTCATTTTCCTGTTCCTTTTTTCTCTTTTTGATTTTCCATTTTCCATATGTTTTTTTCTTCTTCCTTCTCCTTCTTGCTTTTCTTCTTCCTTTTTCCTTCCTTTTTCTTTCTCTTCTCTTGTTGCTTTTTTCTTTTCTTTCTTTTTACTTTCTTTTTCTTTTCCCTTCTTTCTTTTTACTTTCTATTTCTTTTCCCTTCTTTCTTTTGGCTTTGTTTTTTCATTCTTTCTTTTCCCTTTTTTCCTTTATTTTCATTTTCACCCCTTCCACATTCATTCCAACCTCCCCAGAGCAGTTTCCTCCCATTTCAAATTCCCCAAAATTCTGGAAAACACCTTCCCTGGAGATGCTGGTGACCTTTGGGACAGGAGGAGCCTCAGATTTAGGGAACACTTGTGCATCCATCCCTTAACCAGGACTTTTTTGGGAACAGCTCTGATCCCAAACCTCCCTTTTCCAACCCTATTAATGTCCTTAAAAAGCATTTTTAACCCCAAAGGCACTTTTTATTTTTCCCCCATCACCTCCGGGTGTCGAATTCCCAATCATGGGGGGCTCCACCCTCCTCCCCATCACCTTTTCCCCCGGGAATCGCTTTGGAATGGGGCGATAACTCCTCATGATTCTCCTCCCGGGATTTCTGCCCTGAAAAGTCGCAAAGGGAATTTCGCGGCCGCTCCTCTCTCCCGGCTGCTCCAGCTCTTGGCACCCGAAGGTTCCCTTTGTTTGTACCTTTCCAGGGCTGTGACAATGAGCGCGGGGCCATCCAGGGGTTACTGTGACACTCCAAGGAAAAAAAAAGCCTTGGCTTTTGTTTTCCAGAGGTTCTTGGGTTGCTTTTATCTCCAACAAATATCCATAAATCCTGCCGGGGCTCCCCGTGCCCGGGGCCGTCTGGCGGATGCAGCCGTGGGATCAGATCCTGCCTCGGCTCCTGCTCAGCATCATTTTCATCCCAGGAATGTGTGTCCCTGCAGGATTTGGGGCTTTTAATTGATTGGGAGCCGGCCTTGGGTCATCCAAGAGTTTTTTTTCGAGGTTGCAGAAAGCGTGGCACGTTCTCCGCTGGAGTTTTTAACTCCACGCTTTTGTTCCTTGCGAATTCCAAGTTCCCGAGATGTTTTGGATGCGCCAAAAAGGGAACAGGTTCAAATAAACTCGGGATTTTCTCCSCAGGAGGAGGTTTGTGGAGGGGGAGAGGGGCTGGCCGTGCTCCCAGGCAGACCTGGCATGAGTGGGAATGATAAATCCTCCTCTTTTATCATGGAATTCTGGAATGGGCTGGGTGGAAGGGACCTGAACGATTATCCTGTGCCACCCCCACCTCACCTCCCAGGCTGCTCCAGACCCCGTCCAACCCGGCCTTGGGGATGCAGGGGCACTTCTTGGGAAGGTTCTGGAAAGTTCTGGAGCCCCAGGAGCGGCTGAGGATGCTGGAAAGGGGCTCAGCCTGGAGCAAAGGAGGCTCCGGGGGATCCTTTTCCCCTATAAAATTCCCTGCCTGGAGGGGGCAGCCGGGGGGGATTTGGGATGTCATCCCAAAAAAAAGGGACAGGAGGAGAGGGAACGGCCTCAGGCTGGGCCAGGGCAGGGCCAGGGGSACRTTGRGGAAATTCCTCCTGGAAAGGGCTCAGCCTGGTGGAGTCCCCATCCCTGGAGGGATCCCAGAGCCCTGGGGATGTGGCACTTGGGGACACGGGGCAGTGGTGGCYTYCTCACTCAGCCTTSCCAAATCCCCATCTCCTGGTGTGTCCCTCCAAGRCTCTCTCTCCTCTTCCAAGGGTTTATTTTATATTTTACTTTATATTTGTCCCATTTTACCACCCCTCCCATGGGACACTCTGGTGGCTCCTCCATTACCCTAACCACCTCAAGGACCTTCGGGCCACCTCCAAACGGTGCCTCAGCCTCTGCCCCTAATGAGCAATCAAGAAATCTCTAATTAGCAGAGCCCCGTTTCTGGAAGCAGAAAAAGGTCATGGAGTCGCCGGACCACCCGCGGGTTCCTGCATCCCGCAGGTGTTCGACTCCTCGGAGCGAGGAGACCCAATCCCTTTGTTTCCAATAAAAAAACCCYGCAGAGAGGCAATTCCAGGGCCGAGGCCGCCTCCTGCAAAGCCGGGCCGGGGCTGCGCCGTGTGCTTTGTGTTTACAGTGGAGCTTAAAGAAATAAGCATCAGTTACATAGGGGGAAAAATGAGAACGCTCTCAAATTGGACCCCAGGGCAAGGCTGGCCGAGAACAATGGATCTGCTAAACAAAACCTCCCAGGGAAAGGAGGAAGTTATCAGGAAAAAGCAGGGATGTATTAGTTTAGTTTTCTTCTTCAAAAAAAAAAAAAAAAAAAAAAAAAGAGGGAAGCATTCCAAGCACTTGAACTTGAGCGGATCCATTTCGCCGCCCAGACGTTCTCCCCTGGCGCGGCCGAGTGACCCCGGCCGGCGTCGGGATCGCGGAGCTCTCCCGTTCCCTCCGTGGCAGCTGGGAGAGGAGCAGCAGCAGCAGGAGGAGGAGGAGGAGGAGGAGGCAGCAGCCTCTGCCTCCCGTCACGCGTCCGTCCCGGAGAGGAGAGGAGACGGGCGGCCGGCGCTGGGACGCGGCGCGCGGTGGGAAGAGGGCAGCCAGAGTTTAGGAGGCCACGGCCTGCGGACGGTTTCCTGCTGAGCCAAGGGACCCGCGGGCTCATGGTTTTGAGTCCTCCTGGGGTTTTTTTGGGTGGGAAGTGGTGTGAGCCCTCCAAGGGGCATCCCCTGGTTGATCCCGAGGGATTCGCCACCCCACGGTTTGTGGTGGGGMGGAGCAGAGGAGCTGCTCGATCACCCTCCATTCCCGGTTTCTCCATGTCCAACCCGTGCCGGTGAGCGTTTCCCAGCTCTCCCATCTTCTCCCGGCGTTTCCAGCGCTCCCCGGCCTGGGGAGGGCGGGAGGAAGCACCGCTAATCCTCATTAAATGTATAAATTTATGGCCCCGTGGCGCTGCGATGTTGAATCAGGGCTCCGTGACTGTGCCGTGCTCCGGGTACAAGTTCAGTGCAAGGTGAATCTTGGCTGAGATAATCTGGAAGTTCAGCTGGAGGTGAAGGCAGCGGCGGCTCCTCGCAGCCCGCCCGGGGTGAGCAAGAGGTCACCTCCTTCTTTTTTTTTTTCTTTTTTTTTTCCTGTTTTTTTTTTAGCCCCTTTTTTAACGTGTAAACACGAGAAAAATGCGACTTTGCCGAGGGTTTGGCACCAGCTGAGCAGCAGCAGAGGAGAGAAGCGTGGAGTGCTTGGCTCAGGGAGGTGCTGCCGGCAGTTTTTGGGATCTCRGGAGAGGTTGGGTTCAAATGTCACGAATCTCACAGGGGTTTTGTCGCCATGGGAAGGGGGAATCCTCAGGAATTACTGGCGAACCCCATCCCTGATCCCTCAGTGGGAAAATGCCCCTCACTGAGGGATCTGGGTGCTCCAGCCTGGTGCTGGTGGCCCTCACTGGGCTCTGTCTGTCCCCAAATGTGGCTCGATGTCCCCTGCTCCCAACAGGTGCCTGGGTTTGCTGCTGACAGGGAGCACTGACCCCTTCCGGCCCCAAAGCTCTCTGGCTGCTCCCTCAATGAGCTGGGAATGCTTCCTTCTGGAAAAGTGGCACTGAAGTGATTCATTTTCCCTTTTTGGGATGATTTTTCCCGAACTGGGASAATTTTGGAGTTGCTTTCCTATTGGTTTATTTGGACAACTCCTGATTTCTCCCCTCTGAACCCCCTTTCCTGTGTTTAGGGGGTTTTGTGCTTTTTTGGTGCCCCTGTTTGYTCTTCCCTGACTAAAGGACCCTCTGCTGCTGAAATATTAGGATTTTCCACATTATTTCCTGATGTTTTCTTTGGAACTGCTGATTTGGGYRTGTGGGTCAGGCAGGGAAATCCAGSAGGCCCTGCTCACCTGRAAAARGAATTCTGTACRGAYRGGWTACYTGAGCACARAACTTYCYCAAAATCCACYTTCTCCTYYCTAAAACCCCTTCAAAAATGCCTCTRAGGATAATTAATTAACCCTGAGYGCTTTCCAAGCATCCCATCGAGGATAATTMATTAACCCYGAGCGCTTTCCAAGCATCCCATCRYGGATTTCTCCTCCGYGGYGTTTGAGGCCGATCCTGGAGGATTTACCCGGCTCCATCCTCGCCGGGTGCAGCTCCACCAAAACCCGATCCGGGCCRGCGACCGGGGGATGCGGCTACGGGAGACATCTTTGCCTCGGGAATGAATCCCCCTTTGTGGCAGCTCAATGGAAGAGCCGAGCGTTATTCAATAGCGGAATTCCCTGCGGAACGCTCTTCCGAGGCTCTTTCATTCCTCCTGGCTCYTGCCCAGTATTGTCCCTGTCAGAGGGTCCGGAGGGTGGAAATTTGTCCATCCCCAGGCCAGGCCGTGCCCGCAAACTTGTGAACCTGCCCGGAGAGTGGGATGAGTCCAAGGGATTATTTTTAGGAGTGTAAATTGGCCACTAAACCCAGCGGCTCCGTTTCCTTTTGTTCCCGTGGCCATTCATAAAATCCCCCGGTCGGGGTGTTATCGCTGGGAACGACGGATTCGATCCCGAAACCTTGAAATCCCCGGGGTTTTGCACCAAATCGTTTTCAGGCCTCGCTTCTTTCGCTTCCCGAGTGCCGTGCCACGGTCGGAGAAACTCGGGATTTCCCTAGAATTTAGCAGAGCTTTCCCTGCGGGCAGAGATCCAGCGGGTGACTAAAGCCAGGCCTTGAAGGCGGCCGGGGGGACTTTCCAGGACTGTCACCCCAACCCGTGGTGCTGATCCTCAGGGTCCCCACTGCACAGCCCTTTCCAGGAAGGAATTTTCCTGATATCCAACCTGACCCAGCTTGAGGCCGTTCCCTCTCATCTCTTGTCCCTGGGATAAGATCYCAAATCACCCCCCTCTGCCCCTTCCTGTCCCCCCAATCCCCCTTTGCTCCAGGCTGAGCCCCTTTCCCAGTTCCATCAGCCTCTCTCGGGGCTCAGGCACACAAATTTTCTGAGGTAAAATTCTGCAAAGGTTTTAACAAGACCCTTGGAAGGGAATTCCTTGGGAAGAGGAGAAAAGTCAACCCCGTGTAATTCCAGCGTGGCTTCAAAGCAGGTGGAAAGCCAGAGGTGGAAATCCAGAGGTTTTCCTCCTAATAAACGATGAATGTTTGCAGCTGGAAAACCGGGAGATCTCTCTGTGCAAAAAGCCTCCTGGAGCCTTTTCCTTGGAAATCTGGGTTATCAGCAATACAGAAACCCATAAACAGGCAATAATGTGAAGCTGAAAATAGTCCAGACTGGACAGATTTGGGTTTTGTCGGTCTCAAACCTCTCTCCGTTACAAAGTGTCCCGGCTGCCATAAATCCTTCCAGATTCCTCTCATGGGTTTGTTGTTTTTTTTCCTGAGGAACTGTTTGACTTTTGCAGATATAAAGAGAATTAAGTTGCTGCTGTTAAATTGCCAAGTCAGTCCAGTTAAATGTGAGGAGCTTGGAATCGGTTCCCCTCTCTCCAGGAGGAAGCACAGCCCTGGGTGGGACATCCCTGGAGACCTGGAGGAGTCACTTGGGGTTGTTGTGCCTCACCGAGAGGTCCGAGCAGGACTCTTGGATCTGTGGAAACTCCCAAAAATTCAGGTCTGGAGCACGCAAATTGAGGTTAAATTAAGGTTAAATGAAAGTTAAATTAAGATTAATCATTGCTGTGCTCCATGTGTGGATCCCTTTCCCTGTCCATGCCGGTTCCCTGCAGTCCCTGTCCAACCCCTTACTCCAAGGACGCCCAATTCCCGGAGCAAATCATCTTTTCCAGCGAAACCAGTGACAAACCCGCTCCTGTTTTCACTTAGGCCCCGATTTCCCGCTCCGTGCCTTTCACAATTAGACAACAAACATCATGTTCCAATTCCCGATGCCTTTTTTCTTTGGGAGCGCTATTGTCCAAACCCCACRTCTTCCCAGGGGTTGGGAATATTTCTTTCTCTTTCAGTATTCCTTTCCCACGAGGCATAATTGAAAACTCCCCAAAATAAATTATTTGGACTGGGCCTGTCCGTGGCTGCTGCTGTTGGAAGCTCRGTTGGTTTTTGTAATCCCTGACGATTCCCTGCTGGCTGGTGGAAGGGGCTGCTCCACCAGCGGTGGGATGGGTGATGGAGGTGGGCAAACTGGGAATTGTCACTGGTTTTGGGTATTTTATGGCAGTGTCCAGCAGGAGCAGATTGTACCTGGCTGTTTTATTGTCCTGTCCTGGGTGGACAGTGGTGGGACACAAGGGTGGCCTCTCGCTGTCACCTTTCCTGATGAGCTGAGGCGTCCAGTCAGGAGCTTTTTAGAGGAAAAATTTCTGAAGGTTTCTAAGTTCAAGATGTGTACAAATTAAAGCAGGGCTGGTTTTCAGATGGCATTGGATCAAAGGTTGTTCATTCCAGGTACAAAAAACTGGGAAGTTTTTTGGGAAGAGAAACGTCAGACTCTGGTTGTGAGGATGAGGAGGGATAAGGGAGCTCTTGAGAGCTGTTCTCACCTCGGTTCTGAAAAAAATTCCCTCCTTCCCTGGAAAAGTGGAGTGAGCACTGAGAGATGTGACCGAACTCAGGGATGTGACCCTCAGCAGGACTCAGGGTGGGAGTGCTGCTTCCAGCAGGAAAAAACACCAAACCCAACTTTATTCCTGCTTTTCCATGGCCTGGCAACCAGGGGACGTAAAATCCGCCACGAAAGCTCAGCTGTGACCATGTGGCATCACTGTCCCTCCCTCGGGGATCTGAGTGTCCCCAAAATGCCACCGTGAGGAAGAGCTTGGCCCAGCTGGGTGGGCTTGGAGAAACTGAAAGGGTGATGGACATCCTCAGGGCACAGGGATTGGAGAAATAAGGAATGGAAGGGTGATGGACATCCTCAGGGCACAGGGACTGGAGAAATAAAGAATGGAAGGGTGATGGACTTCCTCAGGGCACAGGGATTGGAGAAATAAGGAATGGAAGGGTGATGGACATCCTCAGGGCACAGGGATTGGAGAAATAAGGAATGGAAGGGTGATGGACATCCTCAGGGGCACAGGTATTGGAGAAATAAGGATGAAAAGAGTAATGAATATCCTCAGGAACATAAGAATTCCCTAATTTAGGCTTTTGTGTAAAGTTTAGTTCTTTATGAAATGTTTCCCACCAGCCTTTGTACCATCTTATCTCCGGGCATGAGGGGAGGCTTTCCAATCCATGAGGGCTGGCAGAGGGGAGGCTTTCCAATCCATCTCGATGGAATCCAAACTCATCCAATCCCACCAAATCCAGCTTGGTGCTCTGCCTTGACCCTGGAGGAGATCTGGTGGTGGATCATAGGGTTGGGTTGGTTTTTTTGGGATAGAAACACGGAACAACCTGGTTCATAGGGACCTTGAGGGCTCCTCAGATCCAGTCTGGTGTGGGAAAGGAATGGATGGAAGGAATTCTGTCCTGTTCATCCTGAAAACCTCCAGCAGTGGTTTTCCAGAATTTTCTGTCTTTTATGACAGTACCCAGCAGGAGCAGGTCGTACCCAGCTGTTTTCTTGTCCTGTCCTCCAAGTGGGACACAAGTGAGGCCTCTCGCTGTCACCTTTCTTGAGGAGCTGAGGTGTTCAGTCAGGGAAAGGAGATTTTTAGAGGAAAAATAGGGAAAAATGAGGAAAAACCTCCAGCAATGGGGTCTCCACCACTTCTGTAGGGGAGTTGTCCCAGTAGAAGATGG
Organism: Malurus melanocephalus; assembly: GCF_030028575.1. Taxonomy (NCBI): domain Eukaryota; kingdom Metazoa; phylum Chordata; class Aves; order Passeriformes; family Maluridae; genus Malurus; species Malurus melanocephalus. The sequence goes on from NW_026624533.1 coordinate 9,107, forward strand.
GTCTCACTCCAAGGAACTTCTTTCTTGGGTGAAAATCCAACCTTCCCTGTGGCACCTTGGAAACTTTGCACCTTGGGAAGGGAGATGTTCCTCCTCCTCCTGCCGGGAGCCATTTTTAAGGAAAACCACGGTGAGGGGACATCTCTTACACCGAATCCCTTCCCTTTTCCTGGGAAAATGGGTGCATTCCCATGGGAATTTCCTGCAGGTCAGGAGCTGTTGGTGCGAGTCTTGGTTGGGGGATTCTGGGTGGGATGGGGCAGTCATGGCACCATCTCTGGACATTTCCATGGCCAGATTGGTTTCACTTGGGACAGTGGGAGGTGTCCCTGCCCACGGATGGGGTGGGATGGGATGAAATTTGAGGTCTCTTCCCACCCAACCCATTCCCTGACTCCACGGCTGTGACACGGGTGCGAGCGTGCGAACGCCGGGGCTGGCTTTGATCCGCTTCCAGGAGCTCTGGCAGAGCTTCCAAGCTGTGTTTGGAATGGGTTCGGATTCGCATTCCAGCGTTCCCAGCTTGGCCAGGAGGGTTGGATCCGCACTCAGCGCTGTCATCGGGYGGAACAGACTGTCCCCGCTCTCCCGCGCGTCGGGAGGGGGACGCCGAGTCAAACCGTGGCCTGCCTTCCTCCTGCAGGGACATTCCAACCATCCCTTCCCTCCTCTGGAGGTGAGGGCTGTAAAAAATTGSTCTGCTGGGATAAAAAGGAGGTTTTTGAGGAGTTTGAGGTGATGGTGTTGCACAGGGAGTGAAAAGGAAGTGGTTTTGAGGTAGAGCTGACGGTTGGACTYGGTGATGTGAAAGGTCCTTTGCAGTTTAAATGATTCCATGAGTTTGGGATTCCGTGGAATGGGGGGAAGGTTCTTCCCAGGGGAGCCTGGGACAGGAGCTGGGAATTGGCACCCTGTTTGATTTTTCTTCCCAGCATTTGCTTCTCTTGAGTTCTGCATTTCAATTCGGATACAAGTTCCTATATGCGTATAAAACCCAATTTTAGTATTTTTTCATACCTTTTTTCTGGCATTGTATTCAAACCAGCCTCCACTTCTCCATTTTYATAAACCTGCACCTCTCCGTGCTCTTGCTCAAGGTGTTCCTGGAAACCCTGGGAAGCTGCAGATCCCCAACCCTGAGCACATCCCACACTTACCCCATTCCCACATTATCAGGGTGAAAGCTCCTCTTTTTTTTTCCCCTCCTCTTTTTTCCCTTTCCCTCCTCTCAATTTCCCTCCTCATATTTCCCTTTCCCTCCATTCCCTTTCCCTCATTTTTTCCTCTCCCTCCTCTCCTTTCCTTTTTACTCCTTTCCTTTCCCTCATTTTTTCCTCTCCCTCCTCTCCTTTCCCTTTCCCTCATTTTTTCCTACTCTCCTTTCCCTTTTCCTCCTCTCCTTTCCCTTTCCCTCCTCTCCTTTTCCTTTCCCTCCTCTCCTTTCCCTTTCCCTGCTCTCCTTTTCCTTCCCCCCAGTGAATGTGCTGTCAGGTTTGATTTATGGCCTCAAAAGGGAGACTCCAGTTTAAAGAATTAATGGTATTTGCATATTTGATTTGGAAACTCCCCTAGCAGACCCGCCGCAGCCCCGTGCCGCCGACTTTTTCCTTTCCCTTTTTTTCTTTGGTTTTTTTTTTGGTTTTTTTTCCCCCCTCGGCCCGTTCAGATTTAGCAGCAGAGGTGAAAAGTTGAAGCAGTAAAACCAATAAAACCACATTTATGTGACAGATAAATCGTCTGGAGGCAGCTCACCCCGAGCCTTTGGGTTTCCTCCCACCAGACCTCTCCCCTCCGGAGCGCGACCCACGGGCCGGGCTGGCAGCACCGGCAGCCGGGGCCAAAGGTGCCGGCCTCGGACCTGCCGAGCCAAAAAAGATGGATGTGGGCAAACGGTTGGAAAATACACAGCCCATCCGTCACTGTCAGGAGGCAGCCGGGGGGAGCCGGGCTCCGCCAGAGCTCCGGGAAGGTGCCGGCCAAGGTGGGAGCGTTGGGAGCTGGGAAAGCACTTGGATATCAAGTTCGGTCTGTCTGTGGCACTGCCCAGGCCACCACTGCCCCGTGTCCCCAAGTGCCACATCCACAGGGCTTTAAATCCCTCCAGGGATGGGGACTCCACCAGGCTGAGCCCTTTCCAGGAGGAATTTCCCCAATGTCCCCCTGGCCCTGCCCTGGCCCAGCCTGAGGCCGTTCCCTCTCCTCCTGTCCCTTTTTTTTTGGGATGACATCCCAAATCCCCCCCGGCTGTCCCCTCCTGTCAGGGAGTTGTGCAGAGCCACAAGGTCCCCCCAGAGCCTCCTTTGCTCCAGGCTGAGCCCCATTCCAGCTCCCTCAGGATTCTCCAGACCCTTCCCAGCTCCGTTCCCTGCTCTGGACTCGCTCCAACCCCTCTGGGTCTCTCCTTTCCCGGAGCTGCCCCAGCCCTGGGGGTGCCCCAGCGGTGCCAGCACAGGGGACGGGCACTGCCCTGGCCCTGCTGCCACCCAAGAGCTGGCACAGCCCAGGGGCCATTGGCCTTGGCCGCCTGGGCTTGTGCAGAGCTGCTGTTGACAGCTCCAGGTTGTTGGGAGTTCCCCTTTCCCAGTGGGATCCATTCCCTGTGTCCTGTCCCTGCAGCCCTTGGCCCCAGTCCCTTTCCAGCTCTCCTGGAGCCCCAAAAGCGGCCCCAAAAGGGGCTCTGAGCTCTCCCTGTGTCCTTCCCTTCTCCAGGGGAACATTCCCAGCTCTTCAGAGTGGCTCCAGAGCAGAGGGGCTCCAGCCTTGGAGCAGCTCAGTGTCCTTCTGAGCTCCTGCACAGCTCATGAGCCTCTGCCAGAACAACTCCCAACGTTTTAATTTCCTCTTCTCCAACCCTTTCCTGATCCTCACCTTTTTACTTCCTTGCTCTATCCCTCCCTTTCCTCCCAACTCTTCATTCCCTCTCCCCACCAAAAGCCACCTGACCCCTGGACGCTCCAACCGCGCCCTTCCCGCGGCCACAACTCCGTTGGGCTTTGTTTGTGCTTTGCCCGAGGCACGTTCAGCCTCGCGGGGCCACCAGCGCGAGGCCTCCGGCGCCTTGTGGGGGTTCCCTTTGAGCCTCTACAACCATGGCGCCCGGCCCGAAGGGCATCCGTGAAATCATCTTTGATGTCGTGTCCCTCTCTCTCTCTCTCGGAGGTGCCCCTTGGAAAAACCTCCCGCCAACGATGTTCGGCTCGGGTTTGTAGCCACGGCACAAAGGCCCCGCCGGACAAAGGCGAGCGGGACCCGGGCTGGAAAAGCCCTCTTAGGTCCCRGCTAATCCGTCCCCCCCGCCAGCCCGGGGGATTGTTCCCGACAGCTTGTTTTCCTTGCCCTGACCTACATAGTCAAAAAGAATCTTGTTGCACATTTTTGTTTTGTATCTGGAGGTCTCGGAGGAGCTAAATCCCCTTCTTGGCGGGGCAGGATGCGTTGTTAAACAGCGCCGGGGCCTCCAGGAAAACCATGGCGACGCGGGGACAATGAGGCCTCTATGGATCCCGCTTGGCCGCGGACGGGCTCGGCCTCTCCCGGCTCCGGCGGTGGGCGCCGGGACGCGCCGAGCGGGCGATGAAGACGTCCACGCGCTTGGCAGCCCGTCCCCAAATAGAGTGGTCACAGCAGCGTTCCATGGAC
>NW_026624533.1:13570-21083 GCF_030028575.1 Malurus melanocephalus
ATCCATGTGGGGAGCTGCTGATTCTTGAGGAAAAAAAGGATAGGAATGGTGTGAGAAAAGGGCATTTAGGGAGCATAGACCATGAGCTGGTGGAGGAGGCAAGGCCTCATGGAGGTGAGTAGATCTCTATGGGGAAGGCATGGATGCTGCTGGTTGTTAAGGAAAATAAAGGTGGGAATGGTGTGAGAAAAGGGCATTTAGGGAACCTGGGCTCTGGGAATGGAGAAGCCAAGGCCTCATGGAGGTGAGGAGATCCATGTGGGGAAGGCATGGACGCTCCTGATTTTATTTAAGGAAAATAAGGATGGGAATGGTGTGGGAAGAGGGCATTTAGGGAATCTTGGGCTATGCTCTAATGGAGGGGTGGCAAAACCAAGACCTCATGGAGGTGACGAGATCCGTGTGGGGAAGGCACATGAGCTGCTGATTCTTGAGGAAAAAAAGGATAGGAATGGTGTGAGAAAAGGGCATTTAGGGAGCATAGACCATGAGCTGGTGGAAAAGGCAAGGCCTCGTGGAGGTGAGGAGAAGGCATGGACGCTCCTGATTTTATTTAAGGAATTAAGGATGGGAATGGTATGGGAAGAGGACATTTAGGGAACTTGGGCTGTGGCCTCATGGTGGACTGGAGAAGCCAAGGCCTCATGGAGGTGATGAGATCCGTGTGGGGAAGGCATGGGATCTGCTGATTTTTGAGGAGAATAAGGATGGGAATGGTGTGAGAAAAGGGCATTTAGGGAACATAGACCATGAGCTGGTGGAGAAAGCGAGGCCTCGTGGAGGTGAGGAGATCCACGTGGGGAAGGCATGGACGCTCCTGATTTTATTTAAGGAAAATAAGGATGGGAATGGTGTGGAAAGAGGACATTTAGGGAACCTGGGCTGTGGCCTCATGGCAGACTGGAGAAGCCAAGGACTCATGGAAGTGAGATCCCTGTGGGGAAGGCACAGAAGCTGCTGATTTTTGAGGAAATAAGGATGGGAATGCTGTGGGAAGATGGCATTTAGAGAATCTGGGCTGTGGCCTCGTGGTAGACTGGAGAAGCCAATGCCTCATGGAGTTGAGATCCATGTGGGGAAAGCATGGACACTGTGGATTTTTAAGGAAAATAAAGGTGGGAATGGTGTGAGAAAAGGGCCCTGTGGGGATGGAGAAGCCAAGGCCTCATGGAGGTAACAAGATCCATGTGGGGAAGGCATGGGAGCTGCTGGTTTTAAGGAAAATAAGGATGGGAAATGTGGAAAAAGGGCATTTAGGGAGCCTGGGTGGGTAGAGAAGCCAAAGCCTCATGGAGGTGAGGAGATCCGTGTGGGGAAAGCATGAACTTAAAACTGCTGATTTTAAGGAAAATAAGGGTAGGAATGGTGTGGGAAGAAGACCTTTAATGAACCTGTGCAGAGCTTGCTCATCCATCACCCRTCTGGGAGGAGGTTTGTGGAGGTGAAGGGTGGGAATTTGGGCGGTGTGGRGCAGGGACGGTCATGGATGGCCGATTTAATCCCTTCTCCTTCCCCGCTGCCAAGGCCCGGTGGTTTTGCACGCTGAGGTCTGGAAAGCACCTGGGACTCCCAGGCTGTGGGAGCTGAGTTTACCCYAAATAACCCCTGAGCTCCTGTGCAGGTCCCACAGCTCCTCGGGGAGCGCTGGAGACAATTCCAAAGCTTTTGGGAGGTGTGGAGATGGACCAAGGGTGATGAGAAATCCACGGGGAATGGTCAGGACAACACCAGGGGTTGTTTGGGGCAGAAGTTTGTGGTAACTTTGACCCGAAAGTCTCCTCCTGCCACAGCTGAGAGCGTCAGGGTGGTGGGGTTGTTTGTCTGAGACTTCAAATCTCCAAACCCCAAAAAATAGGGATCACTGAGCARAAATGCTTGATAGCTAAATTAATAGAGCCCTGCATAAATTAACATTCCTAAATTAATGATGCAGTATGATCAGTTTAATGATTGAATGTTAACAGAACAGAATGCCAACCATTTTTCACGGATAACTCTGCCTGTCCAGGACCTCCACCACCTTCCAAGGATTCCAGCTTTTTCAAATCTCGTTCCTTTTCCCTTCCAGCTCCTGGATCTGTTCATCCAGTGGGATTGGTCGACATACTTGGCCGACTACGGACAGCCCACGTGCAAATACCTTCGTGTGAACCCCACCACGGCCCTCATCCTGCTGGAGAAGTGAGTGTGACCCCAAATCCCGGCATCCTTCCCACCCTCACCTTCCTTTAGCAGCTCCTTCCATCCCTGTCAGCAAAGATGTGGACAGGGGGATCTCAAACAGAAAAATCCCATTTTTATCCCRTTGACGCGGATCCCAGATTATCCGAATTCAATGGCTTTGGCAGCGGGTCTGGCTTTTTATTGGCTCCTGAGCGGAGTTTTGTTTGTCCTACCAGAAAATTTCGCTGTAAAGATGAACCTCCAGCTCCAAAATCCTTTCAAACGTTCCGGGCTGCAGGCAGGAGGGGCTCTGCTGAATTTTTTCAGTGTTTGGGAGGCACTTGGACAATGCCATGAACAACTTTAGGTTGTGAAGTGGTCGGGCAGTTGGCCCAGGTTGTTGTAGGCTCCTTTCCACCTGAAAATATTCTCTTCAATTTATTTCTATTTCTGTATTTCTAGATCTATTTCTATATTTCTATTTCTATTTCTTTCTATTTTTATGTCTTTCTATTTCTGAATTTCTGCTTCTACATTTTTATTTCTATTTATTTTTTAATTTCTACTTCTTTATTTCTATTTCTGTATTTTGTTTCTATATATTTCTTTATTTTTCTTTCTATTTCTTTCTATTTTTATTTCTATTTCTATTTTTATTTATTTCTATTTCTGTATTTTCATTTATTTCTACTTCTATATTTTTACTCCTATTTCTTTCTATTTTTATTCATTTCCATTCCTGTATTTTCATTTATTTCTATTTCTATATTTTTACTTCTCTTTCTTTCTATTTTTATTTACTTCTACTTCCGCTTTTTCATTTATTTCTATTTTTATTTCTACATTTTTATTTCTGTTTCTTTCTACTTTTATTCATTTCCATTTCTGCATTTTCATTTATTTCTATGTTTATTTCTATAGTTTTATTTCTATTTCTTTTTTCTTTCTGTTTCCTCCTATTTCTGCATTTTCATTTATTTCTATTTTAATTTCTATATTTTAATTTCTATATTTTTATTTCTATATTTTTATTTCTATTTCTGCTTCTGTATTTTTTTCTTTTTCTGTATTTCCATTTATTTCTATATTTTTATTTCTATATTTTTTATTTCTATATTTTTATTTCTATTTCTGCCTCTATATTTTTATTTCTTTTCTGTATTTCCATTTATTTCTATATTTTTATTTCTATATTTTTATTTCTATATTTTTATTTCTATTTCTGCTTCTGTATTTTTTTCTTTTTCTGTATTTCCATTTATTTCTATATTTTTATTTCTATATTTTTTATTTCTATATTTTTATTTCTATATTTTTCAAATCCCATTCCCCATGCCTTTCCATTCCCRTTCCTTCCACCTCCATCCCGCCATGCRCACGGGGAGCACAGAACCCTGAACCCTTTGGGTCGGGGCGATGTTTTGGGGTGCCCTGGGCAAGGACTGAATCCGTCCTTTGAGCTCCGTCSTTCTCATGCTCCGCACAGCTCCATCCCCAAGGCTGGAGCGGTGCCGGGAACAGCGCTGGACGAGCGCCGCGGAGCTCCGCGGGGCTCTGGGAGCTCTGCCGGGGSTAGTGCCAGTCCTCCAGGCCAGCAGCGAGGAGGGGACGCTCGGGGATTTGCTGCAGGGCTGGAGAAAAAGCGGGATTTGCTTTGGTTGTCACCCCTCTGGCGCGTGGGCGGGCAGGGCCGCCCGTCCTGCCCGTGGTGGGTCTCCCAGATGATCCCGGTGGCCTTGGGAGAGCTCCAACTTGGCTTGGGATGGATCCACTCTGCTCCTGCCCCTTCGCTCCCGCCAGACCTCCCAGGTCGTTTTCCAGCTGGTGGGACAGGGAAAGAACCCAAAAATGGGGATTTGTTCTTCTCTGCAGCAAGGAGTCCTGCATGGGAGAGAGGGCAGGAGAGAATCCTCATGGAATCATGGAATGGTTTGGGWTGGAAGGGACCTTAAATCCCATCCCATTCCACCCCATCCATGGGCAGGGASATCTCCCACTGTCCCAGGGTGCTCCAAGCCCCAATGTTCAGCCTGGCCTTGGGCCCTGCCRGGGATCCACAGGCCTTGAATGTTCCTCTAAAAGTGTGGTGCCAACTGGAAACTTGTCACCTCTCCCCTTTGGAGAGGGACTCAAAATCCAACTCCAACTGCTCCTCATGCTCTGATTCCATGGTCAATCCGAGCAGAGCCATCTGCAGCCCTGGGAGTGTCCCAGGCCAGGTTGGACATTAGGGTTTGGAGCATTCTGAGACAGTGGGAGGTGCCCATGGCAGGGGATGGCACTGGCTGGGCTTTCAAGAACCCTTCCAACCTGAATAATTCTTAGAATCTCTGTTTTTTTGGGTTTGTGAACTTTGGAGCTGCCTCTGTATCCTCCTGGTCCAGGGAACCTCCCCCTTCTCTCCAGCAGAGGAACAGCACGGATGTCACAGCAGCTCAGGACATCCCGGTGGCACCCGTGTGGGACACGGGAACAAAACTTGGTGTGAAGCACTTTTACACCTCATTGAATTATTTTTACGCTGGGATTTTATAGGTTCTATTGTCACTGGGTTATTCAGGGCTGTGGGTCAGGACTGGGTGTGGAAGTGCTGGGAAACKGTTGGATTTGGAGATCTGAGAGGGCTTTTCCAACTGGAATAATTCTGGGATTTGCGGTGTGTTTGTGACCCGGCAGGGGCTGGGAAGGCAGTGGGACAGCAGGAGGACACTTGGTGGAGGCATTAAAGGGCCATCAAACCCTAGCTGGCTTCATTCCATAAACTCATGGAATTATGGARTGGTTTGGGTTGAATGGGACCTTAAATCCCATCCCATGGATCCCATCCATGGCAGGGACACCTCCCACTGTCCCCGGCTGCTCCCAGCCCCAATGTCCAGCCTGGCCTCGGACATTCCCAGGGATCCGGGGCAATCTGGCAATTCCAGCCCAGCCCCTCGCCACCCTCCCAGGCAGGAATTCCTTGACAAGATCCCAGCCCAATCTCCCCTTTCCCAGTGGGATCCATTCCCTGTGTCCTGTTCCTCCAAACCCATGCAAGAAGGAATCCGCAGGACAATCTCGGATTTCTGGAGGCAATCCCTGGGTTGGCCCTTGCACATCTCCCATCCCTGCAGCTCCATCCACACTTTCCAGAGCTTCTGCCCTTCTCTTGCTCGGCCTCCAGCCCCTCTGAGAGGATTCCATCCACCACCCTGAGCCCTCTTGAGTTTCCTCATGCTCCCGGCACATCCAGCCCCTTGTCCATTATTCTGAGCCCTCCCGAGTTTCCTCATGCTTCCAGCACATCCAACCCCTCCGAGGGGTCTCCATCCATCACCCCAAACCCTCCTGAGTCTCCCCATGCTCTTGGCACATCACCCCCTCATCCACCACCCCAAACCCTCCCGAGTCTCCCCACACTCCCAGCACATCCAGCCCCTCATCCACCACCCCAAACTCTCCCGAGTCTCCCCATGCTCTTGGCACATCCAGCTCCTTGTCCTTCACCCCAAACCCTCCCGAGTCTCCCCGTACTCCCAGCACAGCCAACCCCTCTGAGGGGTCCCCATCTATCACCCCAAACCCTCCCGAGTTTCCCCACACTCCCAGCACATCCAGCCCCTCTGGGGGGTCTCCATCCATCACCCCAAACCCTCCCAAGTCTCCCCAGCACATCCACCCCTTTGTCCATCACCCCAAACCCTCCCGAGTCTCCCCACACTCCCGACACATCACCCCCTCATCCATCACCCCAAACCCTCCCGAGTCTCCCCACACTCCCAGCACATCCAACCCCTCATCCATCTCCCCAAACGCTCCCTAGTCTCCCCACACTCCCAGCACATCCAACCCGTCTGAGGGGTCTCCATCCATCACCCCAAACCCTCCTGAGTCTCCCCATGCTCTCGGCACATCCAGCTCCTTGTCCTTCACCCCAAACCCTCCCGAGTCTCCCCATGCTCTTGGCACATCCAGCCCCTCGTCCATCACCCCAAACCCTCCCGAGTCTCCCCACACTCCCAGCACATCCAACCCCTCTGAGGGGTCCCCATATATCGCCCCAAACCCTCCCGAGTCTCCCCATGCTCTCAGCACATCCAGCCCCTCATCCACCACCCCAAACCCTCCCGAGTCTCCCCACGCTCTCAGCACATCCAACCCCTCATCCATCACCCCAAACCCTCCCGAGTCTCCCCGTATTCCCAGCACAGCCAACCCCTCTGAGGGGTCCCCATATATCACCCCAAACCCTCCCGAGTCTCCCCACACTCCCAGCACATCCAACCCCTCATCCACCACCCCAAACCCTCCCGAGTCTCCCCACACTCCCAGCATGTCCAACCCCTCATCCATCACCCCAAACCCTCCCGAGTCTCCCCATACTCCCAGCACATCACCCCCTCACCCATCACCCCAAACCCTCCCGAGTCTCCCCACGCTCTCAGCACATCCAGCTCCTTGTCCATCACCCCAAACCCTCCCGAGTCTCCCTATGCTCTCAGCACATCACCCCCTCACCCATCACCCCAAACCCTCCCGAGTCTCCCCACACTCCCAGCACATCCAACCCCTCTGAGGGGTCCCCATATATCGCCCCAAACCCTCCCGAGTCTCCCCATGCTCTCAGCACATCCAGCCCCTCATCCACCACCCCAAACCCTCCCGAGTCTCCCCACGCTCTCAGCACATCCAACCCCTCATCCATCACCCCAAACCCTCCCGAGTCTCCCCGTACTCCCAGCACAGCCAACCCCTCTGAGGGGTCCCCATATATCACCCCAAACCCTCCCGAGTCTCCCCACACTCCCAGCACATCCAGCCCCTCTGAGGGGTCCCCATATATCACCCCAAACCCTCCTGAGTCTCCCCATGCTCCCAGCACATCCAGCCCCTCATCCACCACCCCAAACTCTCCCGAGTCTCCCCGCGCTCCCGGCACATCCGCTCCCAGCGGCGCTGCCATCCCGCCGGGAATTCTGCGGGGCCGGTTCAGCCTGTAACCTGCTCTCGTCGTTATCTCTCTCCCTTATCGGCCCTCTCTCCCAGGATATCCCGGGTGTAAGTACGCGCTCGCTYGGGCTCTCACCCTCACCTCGCGGGGCCCCGATTGTCCGCTCTCAATGGAGCCCTAAACGCTGGAAATGCCGAGTGCCTTTGGAGCGGGGCCCTGCGGGAACCCGATCCTCCCAAATGCACTAATTAGAGCTAAAAGAGGAGCTTTTACCCCGCTGCTTCTTCCCCCTCCCGCATTAATTGAGACAAAGCTCGGCTCTCTGCGAGGTGGTGTTTGTTGACAGGGGTGGGGACGGTGCTGAGCTCTGCTTTCCCTGCTTTTCACTCCTGATCCTGGGGCCGGCTTCCCAATCCG
>NW_026624533.1:22732-30066 GCF_030028575.1 Malurus melanocephalus
AGGGAAAGAAAAAAATTGGGGAAGGAAAAATAGGGAAAGAAAAAAAATAGGGGAAGAAAAAAATAGGGAAAGAAAAATTAAGGAAAAAAATAGGGAAAGGAAAAAGTAGGAAAAGTAAAAAATAGAGAAAGAAAAAAATAGGGAAAGGAAAAAATAATCCTAATTTTGCTGACTGGAGGTGCTCCAGGCTCTCCCGTTCCTGTTGGGAAGCAGCTCCGTTGCGTTCCCATGTTTTGGGCACTGGTAACTCCAGTGAATTTCCCTTTGGGATAAAGCTGTTATCCTGGTTTCTGCTTCCAAGCCGGGTGTTTTTGGGAACATTTCAGATTTCCCGTGGCTCATTGGAGGAAGAAAATCCTTGGATTTTTTTTTTTCTTTTTTTGTGTTCACTAACTTTGGAGAGCTTTGGGTTGTGCTCAGTTGACTCCAAACCCTCGGGATTATCTGAGCTGTGTCCCCGTCACTTTGACGCTCCATTTACGTCCCCAAAGCCAAAAACTGGGATTATGGGATGCATCCAAAGCCCTCAGCCTCTGCCAGATCTGATTTACCCAGAAAACCATTTACAAATTGGGATAATTGGGAAGAGCTGAGCCTCGGCAGGTTGGATTTTGGGAGGCTGTGCCCTCAGGAGCTGCGGGAATGCTGATTCTGGTTGGATTTTTTTCCCTTCCCAGCGCCTTCAGAGTGTGCCCCAAGCTCTGTTCCTCCAAAAATATGGAATTTGGGAATGCAGGAGTGCATGAACCCCCCACCCCAGCTTTGCATGTGGGGAGAGCCTGGCCATGGGATCCCATTCCTGCTCCTTTTCCGCTGGGCTCTGGATTTATGGAGACCTCCTGGAGACACCGTGCTCCTTCCAAAAAAGCCAGATTCCTTCCCTGAATGGAAATTGTTCCATGTTTTATTTAATGTGAATTATATATATTTATATAATATATATAATGTATTCACYGGGAAAAATGGGATCGTGGGAGGTTTCCCTGCCCTTGGAAAATGGATGGGATTGAAGGTCCCTTCCAACCCAAACATTCCATGATTCTCTGGAATTTTTTTGAGTATTTTTAAAATTCACAACTCCAGACCTTCCCAGCCTTCCCCAAAGCTGCGTCTCGTGCATGCAAGGCACCATTTTGGATAAAAACCCCTTAATTCCGTGGATTCCGCGCTAAATGTTTTAATTTCCTCCTCAAATTCAAATTCTGTGATGTGGGGACAGAAAAATCCCTGTTTGGGAAGGGGAGGATTTAGGATTTCGGGAGACACCCCAAAGTGGCGTCAATCGGGATTGGAGTGCTTTAAAGCCAAAAAAAACCTGAAAAATTCCCCAAAAATCATTGAAATTCCACATTCCCTTCTGGAAGAGCTCAACATTCCCAATCCCTGCGCCGTAACCTGTTTGTGCTCTGCGCAGGATGCGGGACACCAGCCGGAAAAACAACGTTTTCGCCCAATTCCGCAAAAACGAGCGCGACAAGCAGAAGTTGATCGACACCGTGGCCAAGCAGCTGCGCGGCCTCATCAACAGCCACCACTCCTGAGGGATCCTCRGGATCTCCTTCCCGCTGCCAGGACTTGGGAATCTCGTCCAGAGAGAAGATTTGTATTTTTTTATTCGCCCGGAATGGTTTTTTCCACCCCGACGGCAAAACGCTTCTGGTGGAAGGATCCCAGGAAAAGAGGTGGTGGCAGGAGCCTCCTGGATAAACTCCTATTTTCAGGGGTTTATAAAGTGATGGGAATTCTTGGAGTTTGGGAGAAGTTCACACCCGGACTGGGGTTTGTTGTTTTTTTGGTTTTTTTTTTTGTCAAAGCCAAATTGAAGGGATCATCCTGCCTTTCTTTTGTTAATTTATTCCCTTGGAAAACAAAAAAGAATCTGGGAGGAGCCATGGGTTSGGGTTCTCCTCTGAACAGAGGAAAAAGGGTAGCCCTGACTGTGTCTCATGGTTTGGATTTAGGTAGGAAAAAGGGATTTCCCAGGTTTTTTTTCTCCTCTTTTTCTCCTCTGTGGGCTGATTTCCATGTTAGGCTGCAAATCCCGGGAATTGTGACCCTTTCCCGTGTGTCTGAAACGATCCCTGAGCTCCACTCCAGGACCTGCCAGAAGCTGTGGGATCATGGAGAAGGGTTCAGAGCGGCCTTTGGGAAGGGAGAACCCCAGGATAATGTGGGAATGGGATGCTGCTGGACACATCCRTGGATGGGGAGCGGGAGAGGATGGATGCTCCACAGGGATGGAGTGTCCAGGAGGATTTTTCCCCTTTTTTTCCATGCTGGAGTCCCAAATTCCCTGTCTTCCTGATGGGACAGGGCGATAGGAGCTCCCAGATATTCCCAGATCCACCTCTGTGGGATCAGGGCTGCGATTCCTTCCCATCCCAATCCAGAGCTTTCTCCTTCCCAATCATCCAAACACATCCCAAGGTTTTTCCTGCACGGAACTTTCATTGCTCCCAGAACATTCCATGGATCTGAGGAGATCCTCATGGCAGGGGATGCTCTTCTGGGATCTCTGAGTGGAGAGGGATGGGAAGATTTCCATGTTAGGAACAGAAATGGGAGAGGGATGGGGAAAACTTCCCGCCGGGGCAGGGACATCCCTGACYGGGAATTTCAGTGGGAATCTCCTGGATATTCCCAGCATGGGAGATTTCCCAYGGAATCAAAGGCTCCAAAGTGCCTGTGGATAAAATTCCCCCCTCTCTGAAGCCACCCAAAGATCTCCACTCAAACCAGGGAGTTCTGGGGAGGAGGGAAATGCCACCACCGGGATTTTCATCCCGGGATTCGAGTTCCAGAGAGGGATTTTTGCCTTTCTCGCCTTGTTACCCTTCTAGCTCAAATTCCTGGCATTATGCAGCCGTGTTCCCAAATCCACGAAGGGAATTCCAATCTCTCTGGTGGTTGGTGCAGCCCCAGAAGTGCTGCTCCCATGTCCATTCCTCACCCTCTGGATGCCAGAAGGGAATGATTTTGACCTTCCCTCCTTTTTCCTCAGCAATATTTTGGGGTCATTTTTATTTGGAGAAGGTTTACGTGGCTCAATCCCAAAATTAAACGGGAATTTTATGGTCAGGAATGACCTCCTGGAGCCCTTGGCCTGTCCCAGCCGGCTCCAGGGACCAAGGGATTATTTTTAAGAGGGAAAACTCATCCTGGGATTACAATTCCATGGATTTGGAGGGGGATCCGACATTTCTTTGAGGAATAGGGAAGAGGAATGAAGGGAAAAGAAGCAGGTGAAGGAAAGTTGGRGGCAGCGTGGCCAGAAATGGATCAGCTTTGGGGACACCTCTGGAAGCGACCCAGAGGGACAAGGGATGGGAATTCAGGGAGTTGGATACCAGGAAGGGATTTGGTGCTGCCATCCTGAAAAATCCCAGTTTTTCCTCCTGTGTTTCACTCCACGAAGCATTCCCGATAAAATTTTCAACACAGGAGGTGAAACCTCGGTTCAGATGCTCCAGACAGCTCCCACCCTTCCCAAATCCCATCTCCCTGAGCTGCAATCCCAAAAGGAGCAGCCTGGGATGGATTTCCACACTCCTTTGGGTTCTTTTTGGAGAGATCAGGATCGGGATCCTCCAAACCAGCTCCTGGCGCTCAGGATTTGCCACAGGGGAAGTCAAATCTGGCCAAGGGAGAGATTCAGGGAGTTCCAGATCTCAGGAGGTCAAGAGCCGGAACCGCAAGTCAGAGCCTGGGATGAAAAATGGGATTTTGGGACTCTGGTCCCAATTAACTTTTTGTTCCGAGAGATGAGGCTCCRTCCCTTTTCCAAATAAAATTAATCTTTTAAACAGATTGCCCAAAAAACCCCCTGGAATTCATCCCAAATCCCCTCTCCGTCTCTTCCTAATGATGGGTGTCCTCCAGCACGGATGGAATTGCTTAGGAGGGAAAAGTCACTGCTGGGAATTTAAGGAATTAAGAGGGATGAGAAACAGGGACAGGACCTGAATCCAAGATTTCCAACTTCCCAAATAAACTTCCAACTTCCCTCTCTCCACGTCCACGGAACATTCTATAGCAGATTTTATTTTTTAGGGAAAAAAAAACCATTGGATTGTCCCATAATTTTTCCCCGATCTGGCAAATATATTCCAGCAGCAGTAGGAAAAAAAGAAAATATTAACACAAAAAAAACGCCCAATTTTGGCTTCCTGAGGAGCTTCTTTCCTTCTTTATCATCTTCAGGAGTGATCAGGCATTCCAGGAGTTGGGAATAATCCTACATGAGGTGTCCAAACTGGGAATTTGCAGCCCAGCCCTTCTATAGGGTGTTCTCCCTAAGCTGTTGGTATCTGTGAGGTGGAAAAGGAGGGGTTTTCCTGGGATTTTTTGGGTATTCCTGGGATTTTCTGGGTTTTCCTGGGGCTGGAGCTCAAGCCAGGTTCTCCCAGTGATTTTTGCACTTTGTTCCGGATCCAGTCCCAGCTCCCAGCTCGAATGGGGACAGGAGGCATTGGGATGATGCCGTTTTGGGGTTGTTTTCTCCAGAATTGGCTGCTTTTGGGAAGATGGAATTTTGGGAAGGAGCAGGTGGGAGCTGGCCCCAAATTCCTTGGAAGGTTCTGGGACAGAGCCGGGGCCATCGCTGCTGTCAGATCCTTTGTGCTGAATTTTTGGGATCAAATTCCAACCAGAACCCGAACCCCATGCGGAGATTTCCTGACCCTTGGGRGTTTCCTGCCTCCCTTGGGCTTTTCCCGTTGGTTTTGGGCTGGGTTTGGCGGTTTTTTGGACCAGGGAGGGGTTTGGAGCATCCAAACACCATCCCACACCCCGCTGGATTTGTGTCCCATCCTTGGGGTTTTTGGGATCTCTATCCCGTTTTTCCTACAGCTTCATGAGGCCTTGAGACCCCCCTATACCCCACAATTTCATGTTTATCCCACTGCTGGCAACTCCAAGGGAACACAAACCCCAAAAATCCCATCCCAAATGACTCCAGGATGGTCCCAGCTCCACTGGGAATGCTGTGGGTCAGAGGGAAGTGACCCCAACACAATGGGATTGGGTGGGATTCACCCCAAAAATGCTGGAGGGAGAGGGGGACCAGGGAATTTGCTTCACCCCAAAGCTGCTGCTCCAACCCCCCRCCCCTGGGGCTGATTTGGGAACCTTTTCCCGGAGCCGGGATCCATCCCCAAAAATTCCATTCTGGAATTCTGCCTGTTCCCAGCTGCTCCCTGCCCTGGCTCATCCCTCAGATTTCGTTTTGCCAGGGAAAGACCCCACACTCCTACCCCACATCCCATCCCTTCCCTCCCCATCCACCGGCTGCCGGGTTTGCCTTTTCCCATTTATTTTTGGGGGGGAAGGACCTGATTTTGGGAACAGAAGTGGTGAAAAGAGCTTTTTTTGCACAAGCCGTTGCACAATAAGGGGAAAATTTAGCATATTAGGTTTAACTTTAAAGGGAATTTTGTTGTTTTTTTTGGTTTTTGGGTTTTTTTTTCCTTAAAACTCACTAGCAGAGCTACTGATTCCGAGAGGAAAAGGAGCTAGAATGGCTGGAGCAAGGAGTGCATGGTTTACAGGTTCTGTTCTGTTAGAGATTAGCATGTTGGACATTTATCCTGGTGTAATTCCCATTAAACAAATACAGCATTTAACGGTTTCATTYGTGCCTCCTGTGGCTCTGTGCGTTCCCGGGAAAATCCTGACCCCCAAATCCTGGAAAAGGTAAAAATCAGCGTCTCCTTTGGGCATCTGGAGGTGYTCAGATTTATGGGGGATCCCATGGGGAGGCAATCCCTGGATGAGCGTTGGATCCCATCCTCCTCTTTCCACCAAAGTCACATTTTTCCCAAATTTGGGGGGATTTAAATCATTTTCTATCAAAAAACATCCTCCCTGGGAGGGTGGCGAGGGGCTGGGCTGGAATTGTCAGATTTCCCCGGATCCCTGGGAATGTCCGAGACCAGGCTGGACATTGGGATTGGATCCAACTGGAATGGTGGGAGCTGTCCCTGCCYGTGGAATGGGATGGGATTTAAAATCCCTTCCAATCCAAACCATTCCAGGGTTGTGGAGATGCTGGGAATGGGGGAATCTGTGGGTTCTGCCCCCCCTGGGAGGGGCGATTGGGAGGTTCCATGGAAGCCTCAGGCAGCTGATGTGGGTTTTTGTAGGATGAGGGATTTAGGGAACATCCATGGGCTGGGATAGCAAAGAATCCTGGATGGTTCATATTCCATGAATTCCTCAAAATCCCTTTTTAATGCCATTTATCCCTTCTGGAATCTGGCTGATCCTGGGGCAGGGATTCCCTGGGGTTAATTTGGAGCAGTGGGAAGGAGAACAATCCCTGGAGCTGGTGTGACTCCACCTCTGCCAGGGGCATCCCCCACTGGAGCGGGGACMAGGAGGGTGGGAATCTCCTGGATTTAATCGGGATATTCCTGGGTGCTCTCCAGTAATGGCCACCGTGCACAAAAGGGAAAATTCCAACCCCAAAAATCCATGGAACCCCCCAGTACCTGAGTTRAGGACCGTGGTGTCKGCCCTGTCACCTTTTYGTGGTGAATTTTGGGTTCTGAGCCRKGCCAGGAACAACCAGGATGCTCCAGATGGGGGAGGTGGAGCCCCTGAGGGGTTGGGACGTGRTCTGGCTCCACAGAACTCAGATGGGAGACGGTGGGAGGAAATCTGGGATCATCCTGGATCTGTGGATCTCGGACCTTCCTGGGTCAGGGATCAGGGAGAGCAGCACGGGTGGGATTTGGGGTCTGGATTTGGGACCGATGGGGGTTCCCAAGCCCTAAAACAGTGCCCTCAGCAGGTCCCTCGTGTGGCTGTGCCACCAACACTGTCACCCTGTGTTCTGGGGACAGCAGAGCCGCTGGTCCCAGCCCAGGGTTTTCCATCATTCCATAAATCATGGAATATCCAGATCAGAGGGACCCACAGGATCACCTGGCTGAGCTCCTGACCCTTCCCAGGGATTTCCATCATTCCATGGAATCATGGAATATCCAGGTCAGAGGGACCCACAGGATCACCTGGCTGAGCTCCTGACCCTGCCCAGGACACCCCAACAGCCCCAGCAGCCGCCCCGAGCAGGGAGATTTTCCTTCCCTCCTCATTTTCCCCGAGCTGGGTGAGACAAACGTTTTCCAGCAGCTGCTGCCGGGAGCATTCCGACATTTCCTGCTGTCTCTGTCCCTTCTTGCCCTCACCTCGGCTCACCCCGCGCTCCTTCCTGGATGGGATGGGCTCCGGCTGCAGGGGAGGGGAGCTGCCAGGTGGGTCTGGCTCCGTGGATTCGCCTCCTCGTGGAGCTCCAGGAACGGGGCAGGAGAAGGGTTTGGGATGGGAGACGCCTG
>NW_026624533.1:31381-35054 GCF_030028575.1 Malurus melanocephalus
GTGGCAGCAAAATAAGGGTGGAAAAGGGGGAAAATCAGGATGGGATGAACAGAACTTTCCTCCTCCCCTCCGCAGGCTCTGCCCGGTCCATCCCAGGTGGGAACGAGCCGCGTTCCTGCCCCTCCATCCCCTCTCCTCGCCCCACGTGGCTCCGGCCGCGCTAATTGCGTTCCGTGGGGCGCTAATTGAATGAGGGCTCCCGAGCGCTGCGGATCAAAGGCGGGGAGCCCATCCATATCTGCCGGGCCGCCGATCCGATTAACCGGGCAAAGGCATCGATCACCGCCGCCCCTCCCTGACCCAGCGGGGCCCGAGCCCGCGCCGCCGGCGGCCAAATGGGATTTGCTCCCGAAAGGTTAAAGGAGCGCGGGCGGATGACAAACGACGGCGGTGCCGCGTCTGCCGGGCGCTCATTCATCTCCCGATGCGGGAGCCGCCGGTGGGAGGTGATCGCTCACTGTCACCGGGACGTGCGAAGTGTTAAAGACCCCGCGGCGGGGCACGGGGCGCTCGTTTGTATTCATTAGCGGCGGCTGCAGATGGAGGCTCCGAGGGGCTCCGAGCCGCTGCTCCGCTCCCTCGCCAAAGGGTTGGGACCCGGTTTTTCCTGCCCTGGTGGCGCCACGCACTTGTTGCTGCCACCGGTGGAGCGTGGTCCTGTTTGTCCCCCATCCGCACCCCTGGAAAAGCCATCTCAGGCTTTTGTCCCCCATCCGCACCCCTGGAAAAGCCATCTCAGGCTTTTGTCCCCCATCCGCACCCCTGGAAAAGCCATCTCAGGCTTTTGTCCCCCATCCGCACCCCTGGAAAAGCCATCTCAGGCTTTTGTCCCCCATCCGCACCCCTGGAAAAGCCATCCCGAGGGGTCAGGTGGCCGTGGGGAGGGTCTGGGGACACCTGGAAAAGGTCTGGGTTTCTCTTTTCCCTCTCTCTAGGCTCGAGCTGTGGCCCCAGAGCTGTGCAGAGCTTGGGATGCTCTGTCCCCATCCCACCCTCATCATTTGGGGATGTTTTCCTGTGTCAGAATCCCTGGCTGAGGGTTGGGCCCTTCTCCTCCTCAAATCCTCCTGAAATCCTCAGCTCTGACCTTTCCCTCGGCTCTGACCTTTCCCTCGGCCCCACCAGGCTCTCCCGAGCCCATTTTGCGGGTTTTCCAGGGCAGGGCGGGTGTGTGGCTGGATCTCTGGGCGTGTTCCTGCTGCCCTCTGTCCCGTGAGGATTTGGGCAGAGGCCTCCAGGCTCTCCTGTCGGGACAGGTCCTCCCTCTTTCCATCCCTCCGGCTCTTCCCCTTCTCCACAGGATCATGATTCAGCTCAGAAGGAACCCACAGAAAAGGGGGAAAGTGGCTTTTGGGTGAATATCCTCAATATTGCCCTCTCTGAGGGATGGAGCCTGTGCCAAGGAATGGCTGCTCCTCCCTTGGCATTCCCAACCTGCTCAAAGCTGGGATTTTCCCTCAAAAAGTTGTGTCAGGGCACAACTTTGGGGTTTTTTGAGGCGGTGGGACTCACTTTATGGGGAGTGATCATGGGAACCTCAGATTTATTACCCAGACGGGATTTTGGTGAGAATCAGCCACCTCTCCTTGGGCTGGAAAGAGGAAAATCCTGGCTGATGTTCCCAGGGATTGAGGTTGAGAACTTCATCCTGGTCTTTTCCTCGGCTCCACTGGGAGAGGAGGCAGCAGAAAGCTGGGAAATAACCTGAGTAGCTCTGATTTGGTGCCCCTGGATTGGGAATTCCCAGCTGGAATTTTTGAAGTGGAAATTTCCTTGCTCCTGGCCCCGGCATTGCAGCCTGGGCTCAGAAACCACTCGAGTGCCTTTTTCCAGGAACAAACTGGGATAAATCTGGGATAAATCCACTTAAATCCATCTCCTCTGAGGGCAGGATATAGGGAGAGGTCAGAAAAATGGGATTTTGGGCAAAGTTTGATCTGAGAGCCTGAACTGAGCATTYCTGGGGCTCAACCCCATCCCATTCCCTGCTCCAAGGAATCCTCCCCATGGAAAGGGAATTGTTTGGGTGATGTAAAATTGAATCCTGGGTGGGATTGGTTGGGAATGTTGTTGATGGGACAAACCCCATGCCCAGCTTKGGGCTGATGAGGTGATCCATGTGTCTGTCCCAGCACGTGGGGTTCAGATCCCTTTGGATTTTTCATGGATAAACTGATGGAGAAGGTTCCTCTYGGGGCAGGTGGTGGAAGGAGGGATCTCAGCAGCGTTCCCAGGTAGGAGGTGGTGATTCCTCCATTGTGTGAGCTGTGGGAAGTGAAGGAATTCCCAGGTGGAATTCACCAGCCAGGGGTGGAAACTGCACCTTTATTTTTTTCATGGAATCCTGGAATGGTTTGGGTTGGAAAGGACCAGAAATCCCATCTCATTCCAACCCTCTGGCAGGGACAATTCCCACTATCCCAAGCTGCTCCAAAGCCTTTTGTCTCCCAGGGCCTGGACTCACCTCATCCATCTCCAGCATTCCTGGAATTCCTGTGGGACAGTTGTTAATTCTAATTGCAGATATTCACATTCATCTGTATGATTTTATTTTTAATTTTTTATTTTTTTTTTTTAAATTTCCAAGGCCAGGCTGGACACTGGGGTTTGGAGCACCCTGGGATGGTGGGAGRTGTCCCTGGCCATGGAATGGGATGGGATTTAAGGTCTCCTCCATCCCACACCATTCTGTGGTTGGTCACTTGGGAAAATGCAATTCCAGAAGGAAGGGATGAGGATCCAGCACCTGGGATTCGGATCTGAGAGCCTGAACTGAGCATTCCTGGGGCGTCTGTGGGGCTTCAACCCCATCCCAAGGAATCCCTGAGGGAATGCTGGGCACAGTCAAGGTCATCTCCTGGACTCTTCAGCATCAAAACTCCACCGTGGCCACCTGCACGGGCAGAAAATCCCCSTGAGCAAAACATCCTGGGCACGATCCCACCCATCCCGAGTCGCAGCTTTCCCGCCCGGCTCCGGCATTCCCTGGATTTGGGAGAGGTTTGGGAGCTCTGTGTGCAGGARCCCGGGGCTTGTGGGGACAGGTTGGGGTCGATAGGATCTGCTCTTCCAGGTGCTGGAAGAGGCTGGGGATGAGAAGACCTTTCAGGTCCTTCCCACCCCAAAYGTGGGCTCTGTGACTCACCCTCCGCCGGTTTCGCTGGAAACCCATCCCGGGGTTGGACACGGGGCGTGGGATCTGTCAGGRCTGGCCTCGTGGGGGTTATTGGGGTGAGATTTCCCCAGTTCTGCCTTCAGCTGGAGGCCAAACCCTGGGTCCTGACCCCGCTTCACACCTGCTCGGGTAATTCCCAGCCTCGGGATGCTTTCCCGGGGATGGGCTGGAGCACAAACCCCGGGGCTGTGTCTACCCCGGCAAATTAAGCAGTTCCAGGGTTCAGACACCAATTATCCTCAAGGTTTAATTATTGAAGTATTAAATCAGTGCCCAGGTGGTTGTGGGGCTCTGGACTGCGCCGGGAGCGTTGCCGAGGGGCAGGATGGATCTGGCTCCCTGTTTTTGTGGAGGTCGTTCACTGGGTGAAGGTTTGGCCTTTCCAGGTGTCCTTGGGGTTGGAGAAGAATCCCAAACTCTTCCACGATCCCAGACTCCTCCATGATCCCGGTGAAGATGTACCATGGTCAACCAGGCCCAGCTTTCCCAAACTCAGGT
>NW_026624533.1:36412-41188 GCF_030028575.1 Malurus melanocephalus
GCTAAATATTGTTTTCCAGCTTCTCCCTCCCCGCCCTGCTGGGGAAATCGCTCCCGAGGAGAGCCGAGGGCGTTGGCTCAGGGGGGAATGCTCCAAAAAGGATGGAAGAGGGAAGGTGTGAGCTGGGAATGCTCCAAACACCCCGTCTGTTTGGTGCCACCGATCCCAAATTTTGGGCTGCAGTGCTGGAACAACATGGAATGGCTGGAGTCAGGCTGGAATTGCTGAGGGGTCTGGGAATGGTGGCTGAGGACATGGAGGGGTTGGAGCCAGTCTGGAATTGCTGAGGAGACCGGAGGGGACTGGGAATGGTGGCCAAGGACATGGATGGGTTGGAGCCATTCTGGAGTTGCTAAAGAGACCAGAAATGGTGGCTGAGGACAAGGAATGGCTGGAGTCAGTCTGGAATTGCTGAGGGGACCAGGAATGGTGACTGAGGACATGGAGGGGTTGGAGCCATTCTGGAATTGCTGAGGAGACTGGAGGGGACTGGGAATGGTGGCCAAGGACACAGAAGGGTTGGAGTCACTCTGGAATTGCTGAGGGGACTGGGAATGGTGGCTGAGGACACGGAGGGGTTGGAGCCATTCTGGAATTGCTAAAAAGATCAGAGGGGATTGGGAATGGTGGCTGAGGACAAGGAATGGCTGGAGTCAGTCTGGAATTGCTGAAGAGACCGGAAGGGACGACAATGGTGGCCAAGGAAGGAAGATCCAAAGTTGCTCATTTGAGGAAAATGTTTTTTGACAGCCACCAAATYCATCTCAACTTCTGTGAGCAGGGTGGGGAGGGAATATTCTCCGTGTTCACCTGGAATTGGATCCAGAGAGGCCAGGATTGAGGAGAATGGTGGGGATGGGGTGGGGGTGTTGGAAAAGTGGGAAGATTGAAAGGAGGGGACTGGGCTGGAGCAGATCCTGCCYRGYTGGGAAYGGGCTRAAAGCTCCTCCAAAACACATCCCARGAGATCCCAATCCTGCTCAGCTCAGGGRGAGGCAGCTCAGATCCCTGAATTTTGGGGTCAGGACACGGTGGGAGCTGGGAAGTTGGGATTTCAGCAGGAACAGCAGGATTTAAATGTCCTTTTTGGGGTTTTCTGTCTTGTTGGAGCAATCCCAGCTTTTCCCAATAACCCTGGGAACAGTTCTTGAAGCAGCTCCCATTTCTACCTCTTCCCTTGGGTGTCTCCCAAAGTTTTTCCCACTCAAAATGAGGAATGGAGCAGTTTTCTGCACCTCTCCTGAAATCTGAGGCTCCTGGCTGAGGTTGGTTATGGGGCCATTCCCCTCTTATCCCCATGACACAAATGAGGAGGGTCTGGCTGTCCCAGGAAGGGTTCCAGCAGGAGTCCAGCCAGGACTCAGCTCCCAGATTTTCCCAGTGAAATATGGAAGTGCAATTCGGTGACCTGGGAGCCCACCTGGCCTCCGATGGCTGTTCCAGGAAGATGAAATTCTCCCGGAGGCGCTGAGTTCTTACAGTCATGGATAACTCTGGGATCACTGAGGTTGGAAAAGCTCTCTGGGATCAGTGAGTCCGAGTTGTGCCCCATCCCCACCTTGGCACCCAGAATTCCAACAGCCAGGAATTCTCTCAGTGATGGTGACCCCAAACATCCCTGGACACTTCCACTCTCTGACCACCCTTTCCATGAGGAAATTCCTGCTGATGTCCACCCTGCCCCTCTCCTGGCCCACCCTGAGGCCATTCCCTCTTTTCCTGTTATTCCCTGGAGCAGATCCCGACCCCCAGGGTGGGGACACTGCTGAGGTGGCCCCCATGGCCTGGGGCTGAAGGTCACTCATGGTCAGGGAGCTGCTCCCGGCTCTTTGTGCGGTCAGCAAAGCAAATTCCTTGTTCAAACAGGCTCCTCCATGGGCAAACAGGGAAAGGGAAGGAATGAATCCATGGAGAGAGCCCAGCTGGGTGGGAGGGAMRGGAGGGAGGGAYGGGAGTGAAGYYTCCAGGAGATGTGGTGGCCTTGGCAGGGCTGGGACAGYGGCTGGACTTGACCTTGGAGGTGTTTCCATCTGGAGGATTCCGTGATTCCATCACTGAGGGGTGGGATGGGAGCTCTGTCTGTCTTTGCATCCCAGTCCATCGTCCATCCTGCCTTTGCACAGAGCTCCTTGTTTCCACGAATTCCAGATTTTCAGATTATCCCAAGCTGGAAAGGATCCACAGGGATCATCCGTCCAACCCCTGTCCCTGCCCAGACCCCCCAACAATCCCACCCTGTGCATCCCTGGGAGTGATCTCCAAACACTCCTGGAGCTCTGGCAGTCTCAGGGCTGTGCCCATTCCCTGGGGAGCTGTTCCAGTGCCCACCACCCTCTGGATGAGGAATTTTTTCCTGATATCCCCCTGACCCTCCCAGACCCAGCTCAGGTCATGAACAGTCCGTGGTGTCCTCGTGTCTTCTGCAGACAAATGAGATTTTTCATTCTCTCTCTCATCTCTCAGCCCTCAAGGTGAGCTTTTAGGTACAAAGAGGAAATTTTGGGCATTTTTTTCTGGGATTTGGGCATTTTCAGGCCCGTGGACCTTCTGTGAGTCCAGAGCAGAGCTTTCTGACCAAGGATGGCTGAGTGAGACTTAACGATGCCATTTGGGTAATGGGATAAAAAAAGGTCCTTATCGGGCATGAGGAGGGCTGGAAAGGGCAGAGCTGATGTGGTTTTTAATCCCATAAATCCAGGAAAATCCAGGCAATGACTCCTGCAGGAGGAGCCTGTAAAATGCTGGGAGAACAGCGCTGATCCTGATCTGTTGTTTTCAACACTGGAATAATCTGATGGATCCATTGGCTCTTCTCCAGGGGGGATTTTTTACTGGGGATGAGGCTGAGAGTGACCCTGGCTCTGCAATTTTGTCACCTCTGCTGGGGCTGGAGCCTGGAGCGTGGCTGAGGATCCCTCCCAGGTGAAATCAAGGGAGAAAAATGATCCCAAAAAAAAGATAAGAATTAAAAAAAAACAAATATCCTCATTCTCTGGAAGCTGGTGCTCTGAGGATCCCAAATCCTTCCTCATTGATCTATGGGTGAGGGATTCCCCCCACCCAGGTTTAGATAGCTGGAATCTTCCCAGAGCTGGCGGGGAAGAGTTGATTCTCCCACCAGGGATCCTCCTGTGGGATTTTAGGTGGCCAGGTCAGGATGAGGAGGTCTGGACAGGTGAAATGTCAGTGTCCAACCACAAAAACCCAGGATTTGGGAATCTTGGCACCTTCCCAGTGAATGTCCTGCTCAGCCTGGGATATTCCAGTCTCTGCTCCCTTTTCCCAGCCCAGGGTGGATCAGCCAGGTTCATTCCCCTTTTTATTTTTTAGGGCCATGGAGTAGGGCCGTGCCAGGCTCTGAGACAACCCTGGGAGTGACAAAGTGACCAAGGCATGGTCACGTTCATGGGAGAACAAATCCTGCTTTTCTGAGCCCTCGGTGCTGGGAGGAGACACCTCCATCTCCCAGGGAWTCCCAAAGAGCCATCCTGGAGCAGGTGCATTTGGTTTATGGATCCCCACGGACCCTCTGGGTTCCCCATTGTCCCTTTTCCATTGGGATTCCTCAGAGATGTTGTCCCATTCCAGCTGACATCATTCAGATGCTGAGAGAGCTCCTCTGACTGATGTTGGAAGAGTTCTCAGAGAAAAGAAGGAATTGGGAACCCAATCCTGAGATCTCCGGATGTTCCAGGAATATCTCCCAGGAATTTCCTTCATGGGAATAGATGGGACATCCCTGAGGATCCCATCAAGGATCCCTCAGCATCCCATCAGGGTTTGCCAGGGATTTGAGGGGATTTCTGTGTGTCCATGAGAGGAAAACTCAGGAAGGGCAGGGAGGGTGAAGCACTTTTCCCAAAATTATTCCTCCGATCCAAAGTGGGGCCTCTGAACAGGCAATGCAAGCTGGGAAGGTGGGGATTTGGGATGGGGCTGATCTTTGGGGCCAGAGCTCCTTTCATCCCTGTAAGATCCTCTGAGGTCATGGAATCATGGAATGCCCTGAGCAGGAAGAAACTCCAAGGATCATCAGGTCCAACTCCTGGCTGTGCCCAGGACCATTCCCAAATCTCCCATTCCACGTTTTCCCTTCCTAACAGAGCTCCTGCTCCGTTCTCTCCCTCCCTGATGGGATCTCCCAGAATTAATTTGCTTTCCCACTGTTCTCCCAGCACTCTGCTGCCGTGAAGGAGCAGAGAGCAGGGAATTCCCCCCAAAATCCCATTTTCCCCTCCCACCCAGGGCAGGTGCTGAGTGGGATCGCAGCTCTTTGCTCRGGCGTGTGGGCTGAGAATCCAGGGAAAAAAGGAACGGGAGCTTTTTCTCTCCCCGGCAACGCCGACGTGGTGATCAGAGGAGCTGGCCGGAGTCCTAATGAAGATAAATGAGTATTCCCACTCCTCCAGCTCTTCCAGCTTTTATGGATGGGCTGTGGGGTGAAAGGCGAGGGCCGGAATGCTCATTTCAGCTGGGCTGGGGCGGAGGGGAAGGTGCAGGAAAAGCCGCCTGGTGCCGGGAAGTTCCTCCACCGGGAGCACGCTCAGCTTTACAAGGCTGCCTCCATTCCTTCCCCATCCATCACCTCCCGGGATCCCTTTGTCAATGGGAATTGCCCTTTGATGGGAATAATGCACTGAGCCCCTATTAGTGTCGGGTAATGGGGAGGGTGATTGTAACGCCATCCTTCTTCCAGCCGGGCACCGAGGAGCTGCTCTGGGGCTGTGTATCAAAAACCCATCTGCGCCCGGGCTCCTCCCATGCCCGGCCTTGGCA
>NW_026624533.1:41618-44122 GCF_030028575.1 Malurus melanocephalus
TCAGGATTCTGGGATGGGTTTTTTGGGGCTTAGGATTCTGGGATGTTTCTTATTTGGGCTCAAGGTTCTGGGATTTTTTTGTTTGGAGCTCAGATTCTGGGATTTTTTTTTGTTTGGAACTCAGGATTCTGGGATGGTTTTTATTTGGGCTCAAGCTTTTGGGATTTTTTTTGTTTGGGGCTCAGGATTCTGGGATGGCTTTTATTTGAGCTCAAGGTTCTGGGATTGTTTTTGTTTGGAGTTCAGGATTCTGGGATGGTTTTTATTTGGGCTCAAGAGTCTGGGATGGGTTTTTTGGGGTTTGGGTTCCGGGATGATTTTTATTTGGGCTCAGGATTCTGGGATTTTTTTTTGTTTGGAGCTCAGGATTCTGGGATGGTTTTTATTTGGGCTCAAGGTTCTGGGATTTTTTTTTTTTATTTGGAGTTCAGGATTCTGGGATGGCTTTTATTTGGGCTCAAGATTCTGGGATGGGTTTTTTGGGGCTTAGGGTTCTGGGATGTTTCTTATTTGGGCTCAAAGTTCTGGGATTTTTTTTGTTTGAACCTCAGGATTCTGGGATGGTTTTTATTTGGGCTCAAGATTCTGGGATGGGTTTTTTGGGGCTTAGGATTCTGTTTCTTATTTGGGCTCAAGCTTTTGGGATTTTTTTTGTTTGGGGCTCAGGATTCTGGGATCTTTTTAATTTGGGCTCAAGGTTCTGGGATGGTTTCTATTTGGGGTGTGCGATTCTTTTATTGTGGGGTTGGGGATTCGTGGGGCAGCCTGAGGGTTTGGGCCTGTTAATGAGAGCTTGGAGCTCACCCCCTTCKACCTCATCTCAGGACAAGGTGAGGGTGGCTTTAAACTGGAATGGGGGAGATTTAGATTGGATTTGGGAAGGAATTCCTGGCTGGGAGGGTGGCGAGGGRYTGKGCTGGAATTRCCAGATTCCCCYRGATCCCTGGGAATGTCCAAGGCCAGGCTGGACATTGGGATYGGATCCACCTTGGGATCAGRGAAGGTGTCCCAWGGCAGGGCTGGAAYGGGATAATCCTAAAGGTCTCTTTCCACCCAAACCATTCCACRATTCCRTGGCGAGGCTCTCCCAGACTGGGATGCCTGGATCATGGGATGTTGGGATAACCTGCCTCCTTCCCCATTTTCCATATGGGGCTGCCCCAATTGGGATTTCAGGGGGCTGAGTTCCCTCATCCCCTGGAGCTCTCCGTGTGCTCCCAGCCGGTTCAGCCCCATGGGATGGAGGGTTGGGATGGGCAGCGCAGCCCCTCAGCCCCCCAAACGGATTTTCCTACATCCCCAAACAGATTTTCCTCATGTCTCAGCCTCAGCTCTCCCTCCCAGGGCGAGCAGCAGCAGCTCCGGTGCTGAAATCAGTTAAAGCTGCTTTAAAATTCCAGAAAAATAAGAACTTTTGAAGGCACTGGGATCCCCCCTCCCCACTCCCACTTTGGGAGGTCAGAAAAAGCTGGCTTTGAAGAGTTTAAAAACAAATCTGGGGCCTCGTTCATCTTCGTTAATGAGATCTTCAGCCAGGCCCTTTTCATAACTTTTTGATTCCTGTGCCAAGTGAAAAAATAAAAAAGCACTTTCTACTCAAAAGACTTCGGGTTCGGTCTCATCTGCTGATTAAAAGACCATTACTGTCCATGCCTTTTCCCACCTCAATCCCTAAATCCTGCTTTTTTTTTCTTTTTTTTTTTCCCAGGTGTCATCATCACATTCCCTCAGAGCAGCTTCTCCGTGGGCACTGCTGGGATTCAGAAACAGGAGGTGGCTTTTGTCATCGCTCCCAGGTTTTCTGCAGAGCTTCCACGCAGGATTTTATCCCCTGGAGAAATCAATCCCTCGATTGGTTGGATTGGCCTCTTCCTACCTGTTCGGGTGTGGATTATTCCAGGAGCTGGAGAGGGTTTTTCTTCGGGAAGAACTGGAAATCAAAACCATCAATGGGCAGCTCCTTCCTAAAGTTTGGCTCCAAAGGTGTGGCCCTTCGGCACCTTCCCAGCGGGGATGGAATATTTAATACCAGTCMGGAACATCTGAGGGAGCCTCAGTGCGGCTTTTCTGAACTCTGGGGTGGGAACCGCCGATTTTGGGGGTCCCTGGCTCCCGAAATGAAGGATTTGGGGAGGGARAAGTCCTTTCATAAATCAACCGTGGAGAACAAAGGGAGGGAACATGGGGAGCGGAGYGGAGACTTTCCTTTTTCTCGAGGAGCACAAGGAGAGGGACGGGGAARGCAGCGTCGTTAAAGTGAAATCCCGACTGGAACGACAAAAGGAAAAGAAATTAAAGCCAGATTCCTTCCCCTGGGCCGGAGGAAGGAGGATCCCGTTGGATTTGTTCCTCCTTTCTTGTGTCCTTCAAAGCCAGGAGATCAATTGAGGGCTTTAATGAGAACCGTCTCGTGCCAGAGGTGGACAATGGAGTGGGACAGGGACATCCCGGGGATTTTACGGCAGCTCGGAGCTTTGGGATCCAGCCCTGGAAGCGCCAGCCCA
>NW_026624533.1:44932-47773 GCF_030028575.1 Malurus melanocephalus
TCTTTTCAGGAGAACTCACAGAATCTTCCTTTCTTTTTAGGAAAATTCACAAAAACTTCATTTCTTTTTAGGAAAACCTACAGGACCTTCCTTTCTTTTTAAGAAAAGGGCTTTAAAATCAAAATCAATCCATTCTCCCAGTTCCAAATCAGGGAATAATTTATTTAGCTGATTTGAGCTGTTCTCAGGATTTCTGGAAGGCAAATCCTGTTATCTTGGAATATCCTGGATTGGTGATGGGAAGGGAAATCAGGAGTTTTTCTAGAAGGCAAACACCATTATCCTGCATGGAATATCCCAGAAAATCAGGAATTTTTCCAGAAGGCAAACCCCATTATCCTGTATGGAATATCCCAAGAAATAAGGAATTTTTCTGGAAGGCAAACCCCATTATCCTGCATGGAATATCCCAGGAAATCAGAATATTTTCCAGAAGGCAAACCCCATTATCCTGCATGGAATATCTCAAGAAATCAGAATATTTTCCAGAAGGAAAACCCCGTTATCCTGCATGGAATATCCTGGGAAATCAGGAATTTTTCCAGAAGGCAAACCCATTATCCTGCATGGAATATCCCAGGAAATCAGGATTTTTTCCAGAAGGCAAACCCCATTATCCTGCATGGAATATCCCAGGAAATCAGGATTTTTTTAGGAGGCAGACCCCATTATCCTGCCTGGAATATCCTGGATTGAGGACAGGAAGGGAAATCGGGATTTTAAGGAATAAATGGGGTGCTGGTGTGGGATAACCGGGAAGTGTTTCCCCTTTGGAACATCCCCCACCCCAATAAATCCCACCCTGAACCACGAACATTCCCGGCGAGGAGATTCCCAGCGCTCTGCTCCTCCTGTCACCAAACTCATTTGCATTAATTAATTAATTAATTAATTAAYCAGCACAGCCCCACCCTGCTCCCCRGGAAAGGTCCCCTSKCTCCCGCCRGAGCTCCGGGATCRGGGCCGATCGAGTGACACCACAAAGAATTCTCTCTGAAAGGAGATTCATCCCCAGGGTCCGGCGCAGAGGCCGGGGAAGAGGCGGCTCCGTTTGGCGGGGATGTGTCTGGGTTATCCCGGCTCCCGCTGCTGCCCCGGAGCTGGAAATGGGGAGGATTCCCAGGATTTTATCCCCCGTTGTGTCCATCTGGCCTTGGCGTGGGACATGGGGTGTCTGTGTTGGTGTGAGTGGAGCGCCCGCTTCCTGAGGCCATTTCTGTGTCCTTGAGGGCATTTCTGATTCCCTGAGGCCATTCCCATGTCCGTGACGCAATTTTCATCTCCCTGAGAGCACCTGAGGCCATTCCCAAATCCCTGAGGCCATTCCTGATTCCCTGAAGCCATTCCCATGTCCCTGAGGCCATTCCCATCCACCTGAGGTCATTCCAGTGTCCCTGATGCAATTTTCATCTCCCTGAGAGCACCTGAGGCCATTCCTGATTCCCTGAGGCCATTCCTGATTCCCTGAGGCCATTCCTGATTCCCTGAGGCCATTCCCATCCCCCTGAGGCCATTCCCACCCCCTGAGGCCATTCCCATCTCCCTGAAGCCATTTCCATCTCCCTGAGGCCATTCTCGTCCCTTTGAGGCTATTCCTGTCTCCCCAAGGCCATTTCCATCCCCCCGAGACCATTCTCAATTCCCTCTGAGGCCTTCCTCATCTTCCTGAACCCCTTCCCATATCCCCAAGGCCATTCCCATCCCCCTGAGGCCATTCCTGTTTCCCTGAGGCCATTCCCGTGTTCCTGAGACCACTGCCATCCCTGAGGTCATTCCTGTGTCCCTGAGGTCATTCCTGTGTCCCTGAGGTCATTCCTGTGTTCCTGAGGCCATTCTTGTGTCCCTGAGGCCATTCCCATCTCCCTGAGGCCATTCCCGTGTCCCTGAGGCCATTCCCGTGTCCCTGAGGCCATTCCCGTGTTCCTGAGGCCATTCCCATCCCTCTGAGGCCATTCCTATCCCTCTGAGGCCATTCCCATCTCCCTGATCCCACTCCCATCCCCCTGAAGCCATTCCCATCTCTCTGAGGCCATTCCTGAGGCCATTCCTGATTCCCTGAGGCCATTCCCATCCCCCTGAGGCCATTCCCATCCCCCTGAGGCCATTCCCATCCCCCTGAGGCCATTCCCATCCCCCTGAGACCATTCCTGTGTCCCTGGAGCCATTCCCGTGTTCCTGAGGCCATTCCCATCCCTCTGAAGCCATTCCCATCCCTCTGAAACAATTCCCATCTCCCTAAAGCCATTCCCATCTCCCTAAAGCCATTCCCATCCCCCTGAGGTCTTTCCTGATTCCCTGAGGCCACTCCCATCTCCCTGAAACCATTCCTGAACCCATTCCCATCTCCCTGGGATCAGGAATGGGAATTGTCACTGGTGGTCCCCGCTCAGTCTCTGTTCTGGGATACTCACAAAGAAAAAACATCATAGCCCAGGAATGGGGGATTTAAAACCAGACCCTGATCCCGAAATTCCAGATCCCAGCGTGGGTGTGGGGCCGAGGATGACTCCACAGACCCTCATCCCTGGGATCAGGAATGGGAATTGCCATCAGTGTTCCCCGTTCTGGCTCAAGGATCGGGATATTCACAAAGCTCAAGAGCCCAGGGATGGGGGATTTAAAACCAAATCCTGCATTTTCCAGATCCCAACATGGACAGACCCATGGATGCTCCTTCCCCCGGGATCAGGGATGGGAATTTCCACCAGTGCTTCCCACTTTTTTTCCTGGAAAAAAAAGATTCCTTTTCCTTCCAGAGTGGGGAAAGACGGATCTCGGCGCATCTTTGGAATTTTCTCCGTGGCCTGGAGAAGCCGGAATCTCACGAGGATGGAAAAACCC
>NW_026624533.1:50328-52623 GCF_030028575.1 Malurus melanocephalus
CCATCCTGAAATCCTGGGATATCCATGGGAATTCCACGGCCCGAGGGAGTCGTTGTTGTTTGTGCGTTCAGAAGGTGGGAAAAGAGGAGATGACAATTCCCAAATTTCAGCTCAGGGCTGGAAAAGTGCCCGGTTTGAAAAGTTTTTTTTGGGAAAAAAAAGGCCCAAACCGGGAATGGGGGCCTATTCCCAAGCTGAGGGGGGAGGTGGAATTTTATTCCCAGTGGGAGAAGTGGATCCCGAGATTCCACTAAAAATTGGGGCTGAAAAGACTAAAATTGAGGAAGGAGCAAAAATTAAATTGGGAAGTTTGGGGGGAAGGAAAAGAAATTAGAATTCGGCTGCAAAAAAATTCCAGTTGGGGGTTTGGCTATAAAAAAATCCAATTGGGGGGTTTGGATGTAAAAATTCCAGTTGGGAATTTGGATGTAAAAATTCCAGTTTGGAGTTTGGATGTAAAATATTCCAGGTAAAAATTTTAAGTGCAAAAAAATTCCAGGTGGAAATTTGGGTGCAAAAAAAATCCGGTTGGAGGTTTGGATGCAAAAAATTAAATTAAATTTCAGGATGAGTTGTAAAAACTAAATGTTTTTGGGTGTAAATCCCTGGGATTGTGGAAGTGATCCATGGTATGGGGTCGGAATGGGATTTTTAAGGTCRCTTCCCATTTGGAATTCCCTGATTTTCACATCAGAATTGAGGTGAATTCCCCCATCCCATTATCAGCCTGGAAAGGGGCAGTGGTAAAATTCCAGAGCTGGGATTCCTCTGGAATGTGAAATTCCATGGATTCTGAGCTTCACCTGTGCAGGTGGATGGGGGCGGAAAAGGAGCTGCTGGTGCGTCCCGATTATTAAATCAGCCGTGAAAATGTTATCAGGAATGTTAATTAACGGGAATAAAAACCACAATCAGCCCGAAAAAACGGGAATGACATTCCTAATGGATTGTTAGCAGGGAATCCTGGCTGGAAAATTACAGATATTTTGCTCAATTGGGTGCTTGGAATCAATTTTTTTTTAAATAAATATGGGATGAGGTAAAAAAAAAATAAATAAAAAAAAGGAGTGAGCCTGAAAATTGAAAATTCCACCTGCGCACTCCGAGTTCTTCCCAATTTCCATTTTGGGAATGTTTTGCCTGGGTAAGGAAAGGGAGAATCAGGATTTTTTTTAAAAAAAAAAAGATGTGAGGATGATTTGAGCAGAGGGGAAAATTAGTAGTGATTTTAAAAGGGATTATTCCTTTGGGGGAAAAAAAAGGGAATTAAAAATTACCTGGAAGCGCCTCTGGAATTTTCCCAGGGAATCCAATCCGCCCCTGCGGCCGAGGGGGTGCAGCGGTGCCGGGGAGCGGAAAAACGGGAAAAGAAAATTCCCACCGGGATATTCCGGGCACGGGGAGCATCCCCAGCCCCTTTTGGGGTGACCCGGGAAGGGGATGAGGATTGAGGGAATTGAGGATTTCCCGGGAATGCTGCGCCCTGCGGAACCGCCGGGACTCTCTGCTGCTCTCTCCAGCTGGAAAAAGAACAGCGCTGGAATTTTTCAGGAGCTGCGGGCAAAGCGTCGGGGAAATCCCGGGAAATTTGGGGAGAGAAGGGAATTYCAGCGCTGGAAGGCCCGGGCAAAGTGAGAGCCCCGAGGGAGCTCTGAAAATTCCCTCCCGGCTCTGAAATTCCCTGTTTTTCCCGAGGCAGGAATTCAGGAATTCACGAATCCCGTTCGTGCTGCAAAATTGGACTCTCTGGAGTTTCAATCCTGCTTTTTCCTCGGGATTGAACCCAGGAATCCCAAATCTTGATTGAACCCCGGCATTCCCACATTCCCAATGGGGCCAGCGCCCCTCTCCCCTCGGGAATTGTCGCTCCCGGTGTTTTCTCCACCCCATTTGCGATCCCACAGCCTTTTGGCTTTGTTTGGGGACGCCAATAAAATTCCCAAGTTCCAGGAAAAAAAGTTGGGAATGCCACGGCTGCATCCCACTGGATTCCACCTCCCACCCTGGAAAATCCTGGATTTACCTCCAAAGGGTGGGAATCTGTTCCAAAAGAAACCCTTAAAACCCCACAAATAATTTTTTAGGTTTATCCCCTTATTCCTTTGAATTTCCAGCAGYGGGAAAAGAAAACACAAAACATTTCCATAAATTTTTTATGGAATTCTGGGTCGGTGGCTCATTCCCAGCCCCTTGGAAAGAACTGGGAGATTCCAGGATGGGAATTTTGCTGCTTTGGGGAGCCAAAAGCATCCCAGGGATGGATTTTTCCATGGAAAATTATGGAGGAGGAAAGGC
>NW_026624534.1:0-13302 GCF_030028575.1 Malurus melanocephalus
TAGCATTTTTATATGTGCCTGCACAACGAACAGCTCTTCACAGTTCCATGTGAGCTGATATTTCAACACAGCCAGTGTTTTATGTCAGCAGAAATGAGAAGCCGTATGAGGCTACCGCAAGAACGCTTCCCGGATCATGTTGATTGTAAAATTTTATAAGATAATGTTGGCRCTTTCAACATCAAGCTTATGGATTAAATTTGTCCCAAACACATTTAACGTATTCGAGTAATTTATCATTATCTGTTCTAACAAACTGGCAATATTTATCCCATTAATTCAGGCAAATGTAGGACTGTTTACTGAGCGGTGTAGAAATGTAAGGATATGTTCAGACAAAAATAAACATGAGAAAACTAAAGTGAATATTGTTTAATGTAAAAATATGCCTTCCTACTCAGCTCTCAAAATAAACTGAGAAACTGTCGTCGGCCTTCTGCTTTTCAAAAAAAAAATGATTGTTAGGCTAATCTGTCAGGCCTGATTTGCATTTCTAAATTTACTTTTTCGCACACATTTAAAGTATGATCTTAGTGGGTTTCAAGAAAACATTCAGAGAAGACCTGGATATTTTATGATTGCAAGATCAAATACTCAGTTTTGCTTTTTTTTCCTTCTTATTTATGCTTTTAAAATGTCTTTCCTTTTTGCCAATGGCTCTTTCCCGAAATCTTATTTTCCTTTCCACTGAGCTCTGACTTCTCCATACTCCATCTTGGTGTACTACTCCCTTTTTGTTCCAGTATATATTTTTTCCAGCTTATCATTCCTCATCTCCTTCTTCTGCACCTCCAGTCAACCAAGCCCTTCTGAGCACTGAGGTAGAGCCTGGAAGAAGTGCCAAGGAAAAGGTAGCTGAGCTGAGAATTGTGCCAACATGAGTGAATAACTGAGGATGAGAAACCCAGGCAAGTGTGGCATTATCTCAGCAGATGATTTTGAGCAGATAACATGAGATAAATATGTATTTTCTACACTGGCACTGTCCAGCTCAAAAAACTAGAAGCTGGTGCCAGCCTACCAAGTGCATCAAACTCAGTGAAATTTATCCCATAAGATGGAAATTCTCCTGGTATTCACCCTGTTCATTTAAGAAAATAAATTGCTTTCTACACACACTTACTGTACTGGGCATGATGTTGGAACACATAATCAGCTCATTTTTCCTAGGGTGGGAGGAACCAGAAGCATGGGAAACGATGTTGGCAGATGGGCAGAGAAGAGGAACTATGACAAAATGCCAAAAAAGCAGGTATGAGAGTCTGGATACACTTTTTCTACTCCTGCCAACCCAAATTGCAGTGCAGTGAAGGCTTTGAAACATCTTCATCCAAGCACATGACAGCATTTCCTCTGCAGTGCTTCCATGCTGACCTTCAGAACAACAATCAGGGTCAGTGTCTCACAGTTTAATAAAAAAAGATTTGAGTTGAAGGACAACTTTATCAGGCTGTTGCATTGGTGTTAATCAATCAGTTTCTTTTAAAAAATTTTTGGTTTTCCATTTTGTCAGGGAAAACTTAATTCTCCAGTGTTGAATGTTGTTATTAGGAGACTGAGTAATTTGTAATAATTTTAGCAATGACATGGCTTGTGTCCCAAATGGTGCAAAAAATTCACTGACCGTACTGGATCTATAGCAAACCGTGAGCATCTGGCCTCCTCTGCTTTCATCAACATTTTCAAAGCCTACTTGAGAAAGATGGATGCTCTTTCCTATTAAGAAGACAATGAGAACTGGTTTCTCTGTGCCCAGAGAGAAGGCAGTAACACAATTTTCAGCAGTCAATGGAAGTTAGTGCTCTGACTTGTATTTGTGCCTTTGAAAATCTCCCCAGTGAGATTCTTCAGAGCCATGGGGTAATCTCCTAAATTGGAACACAATCAATAAGCTAAATGAAAACATTTACCTCAAATTGTAACTTAAGCCCTGAGCTGATGGAATTTAAAATGTATCTTTAATAGAGGTACAGAAATAAAAGCGTCACCATGAGCTGATATGCCATAAAGAGCATGGGGTTAAAATCACCATCTAAARCCTCATGCAAACTCCACATTCAAGKGAAATAAAACACAAACACATTCAATATTTTCCTATGTGGGCTGGGATACAGCAGTACCAGGAAAATAGGCCACTGTGCCTGACTTTTGTTTATATTTCAAACTACAAAATACTTTCTCAGCTGATTCAAGGCAGCATTTCCCTTCATGTTTTACATTGTCTTACTGCACACAGATGTGCTAATGGAAATCAGCCCAAAAAACAAAAGTATGTGTTTGTAATGAGTTCCACACTTTCTGAACTAGAAAATCACCATCACAATATATTGGTGTTTAGAAAAATATCATAATAACTAAGACATGGGAAAATAAACATTCCTAAGTATATGAGCTACTTGAAATTAATAACCTCAGCAATAAAATCAATTCTTTCCTCATAGCTCTTAGTAATTGCTTCCAATATTGATTGATTTTTTTTTTAAGGTACCGTAAGGCTGGCTTAACATCTGGGTTGCTGATTTTCTTTTTATCAATCATAGAGAAACAGTTTTCTGGGAAATTGATGAAAATGCACATGTGAAATAACCAAGGAACAACTGGAAACAGCCAAGTGACCATTTTAAAGGTTAAAAAAAAAATCAAAATTTGGAGACAACTAATCCTGAACCATTTTTCTTCAACAAAGTTGAAATACCCATAAAATGCAAATGTACCTTTCAATTACTGGTAGAAGTTTGTTATGGGCATAAAAAAGGGCACATTAAAGTGTAAAATGTGGTTTTAACAAAAACTGTGACTGTAATAACCAAATTCTCCTCTCTAGCACCAGGATTAAACATAGCAAATTATGCTATAGAAAAGATGAATTTCTGAGAGGCAGAGCTATGTAGAAAATGTTTATACAGATAAGATGGATATATTATGTGTAACACAAAATAAAGTAATAATCATCAACACAAAATTAAAAGAACCACAACTTCATTCCGGGCAGAGGAGAGAGTGATTATGTTACTTTCTCATTAGATTGGAATCGTGATTATTACCTTTCAGAGTTATCAGGATAAAGCCCTCCTTTTTCAAATGAATACAACCTGAACGCTTTAAAATGATTTCAGTGACTTAAGGTGTTGCCTCCCACAAAAAAAAGTATCTATTTTTTTTTCTCTAATTAGTAAGTCTGGCCTATTCCTCTTCTCTTCATTTTTTCTTTGTCCTGATTTTTTTTTCCATGTTAGTGATGTTAACACATTCACTTCCTACATAGGACCAGTTGTCTGATCCATTTCACAGATCTCTGCTCTGTTGACAGCTACTCTAGGTGCATTCAGAGCTATTTTAAAGATGAAAGCTGTTAACACGACTTTCTCAAGCTATCTCAGCTAACACAATAGTTGCAAATTTAGAACAGTCTGTAAAAAAATGTTAAATTATTTTTTTTTAAAATTTAATCAGATTTTTAAAATATTAGCAGTCACAGAAATACTGATAGCTTTTCAGGTAAAAGAGTAATTTTGAAGTATAAAAATTACATTGCTATTAAAGATTAGCATGAAATCAAAGTATCTTTGCCTGTGCTATGGTTTCAAAAGTAATTTCCCCCCCTCCATATTCCAAGACCTATCATTAGCTTTTTCTATGCAATGGGAATTCATGAATTTGAGTTTAAAAACAGAGAAGTCAGTGAAGAGAAGCCACAGTCAAGTCTCATGTAAACAAACTCCACAGAAATTAAAAGCATTTGGTTCACAAACCTCGGGGCAGATTTCAATCCCACAACACCCTGACATCTGGAAAGAAGGAAAGAAGGGAGGGAAAACCCTTCAAGAACAGCACAGAGCTCTTCCCTTTGCTTGTCAGTGTTTTCATTCCCTCATTTTTTCCCTCATTTTCTCCTTTTCTCCATCCTCTACACATTGTCACACAGCACACACTAAACAGAGCACTAGGGAAAGTCACGTGGCAGAACTTCAGATACGTCAGTTCAGTTTGTATAAATAATTTATTAATTTATCATGAAGTTCCTTGGTTTATCTCACGCCACATGTGGAGGATTTTTTTTTAACAGAAAGATTTGTCCTCAGCTGAATTAACAAACCCATCCTCTCCACTCTATTTTTGTAGGGACTCTTTAACAATTTGCTCTTTTCCTCTCTTTGGAGAAGTTCAGGTCTTTTTCTTGGAACGCATGTACCTCCCTATATATAAATATATGCAATATTTACTAGGAGTGGTTTTTTTTCTAATTGTTTATAAGAAGGAAGTTGAGACCAAAATGAAGCAGATGCCTAACATCTTGTTTTGCAAGGTGATAGCTTCTTCTCTGACTGGCTGCTCTCTGCAAGGCCACCTGTGGATCCAGCACCAGTTATCTGTGATTTAGCCCATTAGCCCTAACACTCCATGACATAATTCTCTGCTCACAACATCTGCTGGCAGTTTCATTCCGTGAGGTCCATTTACTGAAGTGCCAGCACACAGCAAAACTGGGCAGTGTGTACACAGAAATCCCCAGGGTAACTCGATATTTATCACTCACATTGCTGCTGCATTTGTTTTGAATTAGATATATTTTAAATTAATGATTTTAAGATGTATCTAACTCTCTTATACCACCATGCTTACTGTGATCATTGTGCAATACAAGGCAATGTAGGCCAGGAATTAGGAACTGTATTTTGCTATGTCACAGAAAATGGCATAAAAAAAACCCCCAACCAAACAAAACACCCAGCTGAAGAAGGAAGATGGAGCTCAATATTTCTGGAACTCAACAGGAGTTATAACCAAAGTACTTAACAGAGCAATGAAATACTCTAATAAATTTGCAGCTACCCAGAGATGTCTGAACTTTATTTTTTGACTAACTGCAGCTCATTATATTGAACTTTCAAAACTCATCATTTAAAAGTTAACCCCAAAGAAAGTTCAGAAAAAAAAAAAAGTTTTAAAAACTAATTTTCAAAACAGCTTTTTATGTTTTGTTTAATTTTGACTGTAGATGTCACAGTATCAACTGTTGCTAATGCCTATATTGGTAATTATAAATGGCACCAATACAGCCAGATTCATTTTAAACAACAGACTTACATCAGGAAGAAATAAAAATTTTCATTTGTATTGTAATGTAATGTAATTAAATTGTATTTGATTTAAATAATTAGACAAATCTAAGAAAATTTGATCCAAAATATGCTGCCAGTTCAAATGACAGGTGACTGTAGAAACTATGAAGATTATTACTCATACTTAAAATGAAGCTTGATTTTTTCAGACTACAATATAAAAATGTGAAAAGCTTAGAGTGTACTTTATAAATCCTTTACTATCAAATACTGACTGAGCTCTGGTGCTTCAAATTCCAAAGGTAAAGAATTCAGCAGACCTATAAATACTCCTTTGGTAAAGAGGAATTTTTTAGTTCAGCAACACAGAAGAATTGATTAAGTAGTGTTTGCAAAAGTATTAAGGCCTCTGGATAAAATTTGTCCTAGGATGGAAGCACAGGCTTTTGGACTTGAACCCCCATACACTGATGAATGGATATTTGGCCTTGGTTTTTCTTGAGAAGTTCTGCATCAGCATATTTCATTTTCATTGGCAAACCACAACTCATTAGAAGTCTAGTTTATACATAGCCAAGTGGTATGACTTGTCAAATAGGAACATATGAACTTGGAAATAGCCAACGTTTTCCAGTAATTTCAGAATTTTTGAGCCTTCTTGAAAGGGAGATTTAATGGTTTTAGGATTTTCTAGGGTACATCTGAATAGCTTGAGGAGCCAAATCTTTTATTATGTGTTTCAGTGCCAGCACAAGTTTCCTTCAAAACCATCCTTCCTGGTTTTACTCTTGAAATAGTACTCCATGCAAGACTTCTGGTCCTGGCAGCAGAACATCCCTATTTTCTTTTATCTTCTTTGAATCTTAAGAATTTCTCCAACTTCTCATGAAAAAAGATCATGAGAACATCCTATTCTCTCAAGCTCACAGAAGAGAACACTAGACAGGAAAATCATAAGGCAGAATTTGAAAATAAAATGGGAAGAAGGATTAATGAAGAATAAGGTATTTAGACTATAACAACTCTAAATCAAAATGAAAATTGAAAAGGAAAAAAAAATCAATAGAAAAAGATTGCTCATTGTTGGTCACATTTTTATCAGGAACTTTTCTCAAGCTGTGAAACTGATAAACTACTCCAAATTGTCTTGGACAAAAAAAAAAAAAAAAAAAAAAAAAAAAAAAAAAAAAAAAAAAAAAAAAAAAAAAAAAAAAAAAAAAAAAAAAAAAAAGAGGTTTAAGAGCCAAGAAACCTAAAATACAGTGATCAGTTTCAGTGTGCTCACCACTTCTGCCTCTCCATCCCTTTTTAATTTACTGAGGTTAAAAACTTTAAAGCTGCAACAACACTATTTTCTCTTTACCCCTGAAATACCTGAATTGAAATATCTGCTCAAAACATTCTTATTTTAGTGCATTTCATTTGCTTGAATCCACAAGCAAAAATTTATTATTTAGTAGTCTTTTTATAGGAATTCTTTTAAATAAAATTCTGCTAGACATTCTATACCTAAACTTGTTTCTGAAACAGTCTGCATGGCTATAAGTATCGATAATTAAACTGAATATTAAACTGAAGTCATTCACAAGAGTCTATATAATGGTTGTAGCTTTGTTTACCAAGAAGTTTTCAAAAGCAATATTATTTACTCAAACCATAACATGACTGCTTTGTCATGCTCCTGGCAGATAGAGCAGGATGCACAGGTATGTACATTCTACTCACTAGACAGGAGTAAGGCTATATTTCATTTATTACAGCCTTTAAAATATCTCTGCTGTGCATTGCACAAAATGTCAGTCCAAAAGTTTTAGTGGAAGTCTCATAAAGTTTTTCATCACTGAGTCTGTGACCTCACTGTACATTTTTTTCTGAGAAATGTACATAGAGTTTGTTTGTTTGTTCATTTTTTTTTCAAATCAACCCAATGTTGATTGACTTGAATTAATTTTTATTCCTGATTTTCCAATATTTACTATGAAATAGAATAATTGCCAGTTAGGAATTATAAAAATGTAAAGCTTGAACTTCTCATTATTCTCATTAGTAGTGGGTTCTAATGCTCAGTATGTATTGAACAAGGTATGTCACTGCAGCTAACAGTAATTAATAGCAGTTTATGCTCTGCTGCAATAGCAGTTTGTGCTCCAGCTTTAATTTTATTAGAATGCCATAACTGCTGATTAATACATATTGGACTTCTCATTTTTGCTCCAGCCACAGAGCAGAGTTTGGCTCATCCAGCTCCTGGAAAACAGGAACACAGCACCGAGTGGCCCATCAGCCATGGGGGCTGCTCCAGCCCTGTAAACTCAAAACCTAAACCGGATGTCAGAGATCTGCAGTGGAGATTTGAGGGTACCTTGTGGTTCTCAGGCAAAAAATAAAGCTCCAATGATTTTTTTTTTTTTTAATGGTAGTTGGACTTAAGCATCTCAAAATTCTTGTGTAGAGTATTGGAAATTGTTTCTACCTCATGCAATGCCAAAGCCAATCCAAGCAAATTGTCTTCCTCGCTCTCCCTCATTATCTCTAAAAATATGAAAATTGAAAGTGATACAATAATAAAAGTTGGACTTCCAAGATAATTATCCAAAATAAGATAAATCAAATTTCTTATACTATTGAACCAGGTTCAACATATTTTTCAGTTGAATGAAATTCTGTGTAGTTTCAACTAATCTTCTGTTGTTTAAAATGTGTCACACCAACATTTTGGAAGCAGAGGATCTACAATAAAGAAGATGCTAACCTGAGAAGCTCCATACACATTATCTAATTATGTAGCTGACAGTCTCAAAAATAGCCTTAAAAAATACTTCACTTTTAGAGATATTTTAGCCATTTGGATGTCAATACAAATTTTTCCATTGTTTCATAAAGAATTCAGTGAAAAACTTTGACAAAAACAAGTGTCATTGTCTCCAAAAGACCTTTAAATAAAATGTCTGGGGAAGAAGAAAAACACTGCTTTGCTCAGAAATTATAGAAATTCTAGGAAATATATATTCAATTAAAATCCCAACTCACAGTGAAGCATTAATATAAAAATCTTAAAATAGAGTATGTCTTTCCTCAAGGAAAAAGACCGTGAACCTGTTTTGACAAAATTCAGCCATGTACAAAAATTAGAATTTATTTTAAAGTTTAAGATTTTCCAGTTTTAATATAGTCTGTGAGAGGTTAATGTAATCTGTACTCATTTTGGGAAAATTAAAAAAGGAATCTCAAGAAGTTAAAACTTGTGTGACAAAATTTATAAATTAATGTTTCATAAAAAAGTACTTGCTAGAGTTAATTAATTTTCTGTATTCTATAGGACACATAGACTGCTGCAAAATAATAAAAAGTATTACTAAAAGTACTGAAGTCTCTTACTTAAACTTGGACAGTCCTATAATGCTTTTTTCTCATTACTGCATGTGCTGAAGAAAGAAGATGCAATCTTATGAATATAATTATAAGTCATATTTCACTAAATCATCCTTCTGAAATTTTCTATATATTCCATTTACTATTACAGGCAACTTAATATTGAAGTAATTTACAATAATGCATCTGTTGTCTTTGTTTAGCAAGAACATTTTCAAAGCAGTATTATTTACTAAATCTTCCTGATTTGCTGTTTTTTTCTAAAGCTTTTTTCAACAGGAACCTCATCCATGGCTCTTCTTTCAATAGAAATCCTCCTCCTCCAACTAATTTAATACAGGGGAATATGTTACAGTCTTCCTTGCTCCTAAAACAATTCCTAATTCTTACTTAGAGAGGTTTGTGATGCACAATATACTAAAAAACACATTCTAATATAATTAGAATAAACAGTGACTTCAATGTTCTATTAAGAGTTTTAAAGTTTAATCCTTATCCACAAAGATGATTCAGTGCAAGACTTAAGTGGACTAACTCTTACAGCAAAACTTGCAGACATATAAATAAAAATACCCCTTAAAAAATTTATGGATGCTCTGTAGAAAAGAATTAAAAATATATCTGCAGAAACAAGAGGAAGGATAAGCTCATACACCTGCCACAGACAATTCTCAGTAGATTAAAAGAGGAAACTTCAGGTGGATTGATATTGTCAGTCCTGAAAAAAAATCTCAGGCCTCACAAAGTGCCTACTGTACCACAACTTAATGTACAGAAAATGAAATAAAAGTCTTGAAAATAACCTGTAGATATAATTATCTTACAGAAGGAAATTTCTGTTTTCAACGTAATTTACAGAATACAGAAGATAAATTGGTAAAGACAATGGTAAACTGATAAAAGCACAATTGATAAAAGACAGATGATCTCTCTTAAATTACCACTTACAATGAATTCAGGCAAGACAAATGAGGTTTTGAATTGATACATCGCAGAAGTCAGGAATGTCAAAACTGTATTTTCTAAGAGTTCATTATGAAATGTAACCAGCACTGAAATTTATCTTTGTGGTCTTCAGAAATTACATTACAACAACCAGCTCAGGGATGTAGTGAACTGGTTAATATCTGCCCACAGAAAGCAAAAGTGCCTTTTTGCAGTCATTAGTCAGCCTTGGACAAGAGAAAGCCCAAGAATTTTATTTATAAGACAAGATATGTTACCACAGGGAAGCTTATCTGTTTATTTCCCATCAGCTCCATCCATCTCTTCTGGCTGATGCCTGAACTGAAA
Organism: Malurus melanocephalus; assembly: GCF_030028575.1. Classification (NCBI taxonomy): domain Eukaryota; kingdom Metazoa; phylum Chordata; class Aves; order Passeriformes; family Maluridae; genus Malurus; species Malurus melanocephalus. The sequence continues at coordinate 9,729 of NW_026624534.1, forward strand.
CTGAATCAGCTCAAAGACATCACAGTCTAGAGTCCAGATTTTCAATGTGAGTGTGTGCTGCAAACAGGTCCTAACAGCCTGATGTGCAGCTTCTGCAGCTCCACAAGGACAGAAAACTGAGAGCAGCAACTGCTTTGCCATGTGACTGTCGTGTCCTTTGTTTCTAAGGCAGCACGGGGGAAACTCCACAGCTCGTCTTCTTTCCTCAGTTTCAGTCACTCCCATCAGCCAAGTTCTGAACTCTGCCATTCCCGTGATCATACACACACTGGAGGATCAGGAATGGCACTTCCTTAACATCTTTGAGGCTCCCAAAACATCCCCTCAAGCCTGGGAGGAGATCAGCACCAGATACCCTGACTTAAACACTCATAAACCACTTGCAGAGGCTTTGGGCTGCCAGAGCAAACAGTACAGACCAAAAGTTTATGACCAAGAGCTTCTGAGTCTCTGCCTTTAGCCTTGCTGCACAAAAAACTTTTGACCTTGAAAATATTTCAGTGCCATGGCCACCTTCCCTCTCACTGGAGAAGACACTTAGAATAATTTAGAATCCAAGACTTTGCCAGTGTTACTCAGTGACAGGTATGTGGCACACCAGAGACAAACTCTGACAGGTTCTGATGTGATAAATAGGAATAGACTCAAAATTGTTTTAATGACCATATCCACATCTTTTTAAGTGGTGAATGCACAATATCACAGCAAAGAGAAACCCAAACTTAACATTATATTCACTCAGAGAGAAAAAGAATGCAGTCATAAGCCAGCAAAACTGTATTATGTGAAGAACTACTGCCTGTCAATATAATCTGTTAGGAACAGGGTTCTTAAGCTCCATCCTTCTGGGCACATTGGAAAAAGAAATCATTACAACAGGGGGAAGAGACAATATTTTCTTTAAGGTCTGAGGGGCAGCTCCTATTTATTGGTAAATAGACTCCTTAAAGCATGATGTGATCAAAGGGACAATCCAGAGCAAAGCCAAGGCACAATTGCCTGGTTTTCCAATGTCACATACACTGAATGAATATGAAATTAAAAGAGTGCAGTATCAGGCATCACACGACCTCCAAATTTTGTACATGCACAACACCTTGCAAAGAATATTAAAATATTACTGTTGCTGTTGTGATGTGTGCTCCCAGAAGGGTAAAACCTGATTATAAAGATGACCCTGCCCATGCAGAGTCTTGAGCACGTTGCACATGATGTATTAAAAATGGAATTCTGCAACAGCTGACAGAGCAGGGAAATGAGRGAAGGAGAGGAATGAGGACTGGGGGAAAAAAGAAAGAGAAGAAGTCAAGGAAATGTAGACCCCAGGCACACAGCAACAATTTATTCCACCTGCCTGTTAGCTGTCGGGTACTTCAGGCTCACTAGAATATGTTCCAGTACTGATAAAAAAAATGTGTCACACGGAGGTGGAGGAAAAATTGAAAAGCGTGTTGAAAATTGTGGTCAGAATTCATAATCCCAAATCACAAATGCCTAGTAAATGAAAAAAAGAACAGGCAGCAGTAGATAGTTTGCACCAGACGTTCAGCTAGGATTTTGTTAGTGTTGTTGGGATGATTTGAGAGACTGGTTGGGATGCACCTTTTTTTTTAACATTTGCATCTCATCTCCTCTTTTTGCTTCATGAATTCCTTCCATTCACAAAATATTTTTAGGCATTTAGTGTACAAATTTCAGCTGTATCTTCAAATATTTCTTGGTATTGTTTCTTGGTACTCTTTTTCTTGGTATTGTTTTTGTGGCTTGGCTAAGCCGTAAAAGAATACAAAAAAAAAAGAATTGGAAGTGCCAAAAAAATCTACACTTTTTACACAAATCTTCTGTGCAACATATGTTATATGTACATTTCCATTGTTTGAAACAAGTTTCTAGGGGGGAAAATATCTAAAGGAGCTCTAAGAAGAATTCAAATATKAACAAAACTTCTCTGTATCTGTGGCTGCATGCTAGTCATTTATGAATACACACTTACATACTTGCAGTGTCTTTTTTTTTTCTAGTTAGCTTACATCCATTCCCCAGTTTACCATCCACAWATCTGCCCATAGCCAGTGTTTCCTAAAGGTGTTTCCCTGTGTTGTAAGCCAACAAAATTATGGAACAGGGAACTGTTGGCAGTTTGATGATTTTTCCCCGCTAATGACAAATAATACCTCGCAACAGATGCTGTTCATTTCTTCTGGGAGAGCTTGGCTCTTACTGGGTTTGAAAGGGAATCTGGGGAATGGATTGATGAATAAAGTAAATGAGTTGAGAAAAGTAATACTTTGGAAAAASAGAGATGGAGCTGGGGTGTGAAAATTGTGGTGGAGACGAAAGTGTTTGTGGTTAATGAAGAAAATAATTGGAAAGGGTAAGTTTTACAGCCTGCCTTGCCCATTCCTATTAGAAGATCCAATCTCCCAAATCCACAGGATGACAACTTAAAAGAGATCTTAGAGGCTGACAAAGCCCTTGGTGTTACACCACAATGCTACTTTCACAAAGAATTTATGGGGAYGTGGCAGTGGAAAACTGGAGTCCTTTCCTTCCTCTGACAGAGAGCAGGAAGATCAAAAAGACAAAAATTACAGCATCACACACATAAATAACCCATGTGCATTAAGTTACAGTGTCTAACACAACACTCCTTCAAACACTCTTGAACACCTGGTGCTGATCATGATGAGTTTGAACAAAACTGCTAAATTGTAGCTAAAGCATCTAAAATAAGATTTTCAGAGGCACTCACTGTAGATTCAATTGGTTTGCCAAAAGCAGCAGGGATTTTTGATGCTGCTTCAACAGAAAATAGAGTTGAATCATGTTTTCCTTTTGAATACAGCTCTGCTAAGCATTTGTCTTTGACAAGCTGCACAGCTTTTCTGCAATGTAAAATCAGCCACAGAAATACTCATGGCTTTGATACCTGAGTAATTCRTGGCTATAAATCCCATGTTAGGCAAAGTGTCACAGTGAAATCAAGGTAAACTTAAACCACTTCAACTTTCTTTGACCTTCTGGTGATAGTGGATTTCCTTTTGGGGGTGTTACATCAGCRCTTTGGGCAGTGGAAAAGAATAAACTGGTAGGATTCAGCGTGTTGGGTTTAATTAGAAAAGTTTCAAATAATTTAAGAATATGTCTAAATGTGAATGTGATAAAAAATTCTGGGTGATAAAAACCTGCAGCTATTTCAGCGTGGAGGAAGGAATGGAGTGGTTTGCATTCCCTGAGGAGAAGGGCAAATGAGAAATGGGGCATGGATGGGGCAGCCCCACAACACTCCCTCACCTCTGTAATTCCTAAGGTTATGGGAGAAGAGACAGCTGACACTCAGAAAAAGCAGAGCCATCCTTTAATTTTAGCATGATTATGGTTTTCTTCTCTGCTATTTGGTTTGCACTTGTAMTTGTGGATTCCAAATTATGTTGGTAATCCAGAATTTGGGATAAGCATTCTCCCCATCGCTTCCACCCCTACAAAATTGAAACAGTTCTACAAAAACGGAGGGACTGAAGTTAAAACACATCACAGGAGATTTCTTCAACAATGAAAAACATTTCCCTGTAGA
>NW_026624534.1:13557-29977 GCF_030028575.1 Malurus melanocephalus
GGATAAGTGTCTCTCACATGTACTAAATATTGAGGCTAAAGTCATAGATTTGATTTCTTACTTTACTGTACGTGCTAACATATGATCAGAAAATACTTTTAAAGTGTTGTACCTTAAGCAAAATAAATACATCTCAAAGTACTACCTCTAGATATAACARTAATTTTCTTGAAGCAGGTACTGTGTAATATTTTACATAAATCTTTTTTATTCTTCCAGAAAATTAACAGAGCTAATTTTAGATATGATGACCTATGTGCTTTGCCTTTTCTTTTGAAATCTTTATGAGAATAATCCCGTCAAAAAAATTAAGGTAAAATTCAAAGCTGAAAAGGAAAGTGCATCTCCCAAAATGCCTCACTAATCAGAAATAATTTTAAAATATGGTTATTAAATACAATTTGTTCTGCATTTCACATCAATGAAATATACTTGAACATTTCAAATCCTTTCTCAGCATTTTCTCTAATCACACTTACCCTGTCACAACCTGGGAATCCCGAYGCATTATTTTTGAAAGTACATACATTTACATAAAAAATGACTATTCAATTTATGTCATCACTGCTACTCCTCTCATTGTTCCCACCACTGAAGAAAATGTTCTGTCAGCGTGATGATAGATGCCCTGGAGACAGAACAGTGCAATTAACCTTTCTTAAGCTTATTCTCATTTAAGTGAGATAATGGAATTTGATTTTTCTTCTCAGGGACTTCTGAGTTTTAAAAMTTATTTTGCAGTATGCAGAAGCCAAGCTCTTTCTATGTTTCTTATGAAACAATTCTAGAATTTTTGTATTTCAGAYTTGCTTTTCATTCAAAAGGATTGCAATTATCACAATTAGCCCACAAAAATATAGCTCTAAATAACAAGACCTTGTGAATAAAAAAATACAGTTCAGATTTTGTGTTCTAATTTGTTTTCTGGTTTCCTGATTATAACTTTCAAATGCATTCTCCTGAAGTTTTTAAGCATTCCTCTGAAAGCTTACTCTCTGTAAGAGTTGAAAATTCTTCTCTAAAATAAGAATAGAATAAGGGTTTCAAATTCTGATGTTRTTAGCATGGGTTAGGAGCTGATGGGAATTTTGGCTTGGAACAGAAGTGGGAGAAGTGGAAATTCTGATTAACATGCACACATCTTCTCCTGGTCACAAAGAAGGAAAATGAGTCCACTTGTGACAGCTCCTGTTTAGAAAGGCTAAGTGACTTCTCAAAGTCACACAGGGATGACTTTGCCTTCTGATTCCTGTTCCCTTGCTCCATTAGATCTCCACAGYGCTGCACACTCATCCTGACAGGAGGATGTGCATGAGCTCACCRTGACTGACACTTTGCCACGCTGTCACCACTACACCAGGAATATTAAAAGAAAAAAGGAGYTGCAGTCCTTAAAGCAGGTTGCATAAAACATTGGAATACTGCTTCTCAACATTATAAATACCTCACAGTGTCAGTCAAAGGTATAATTTTATCCCTTGGAAACATGTGGTTGCATTTTAGATTTCGATTTTTTGTCTTAGTGGGAAGAGAAAATAAATACCTCTCAGCATAACAGACCTCCTTGCAAATATTTGCCCAGGTGAAAAGGTGCGTGTGTTTTTTTKTTTTTTTTTTTTTATTTTAAATTTTAGGTAATCCCACTGGGATTAATTTCAAATGTTATCTGATAATTTGTCCAAATGAATTGGCTGGTCAGCCTGACCCAGATTCAATAGACAAAAAACCCTGTGCTGTATTGCAGGGGAGACATTGCCTGGAATATTATCCTATTCCCTGTGTAAAAGAGCCAGGGCATCACAAAATAACTGCAGAGGCTGCACAGGGCTGCAGATCCTCATGATCCAGGCAGTGAGGCTGATTCTCCACAGCCTCTGAAATTTGTACAATCAAAGAAAATATCCAGGGAAACAGAACAGCCAGCTCAGAGGCAGAAACAGGGAATCTTCCTCCAAGAGCTAAGCAGGATATTGGAGTAAAACAATTTCACCTCTGGCTAAAGGTTCAAAAATGCTCACTTGAGCATCGCTGCAGACTCCTCTTGGCACAGCAGTCCTGTCTGACTGAGCTATAAATGAGCATTTCCCAGGGACCAGGCTGGGCCAGAGGATTCCCCTCAYTCCTTTGTGACCAGCTGCCTGAAGAAACTGAGACTGCAGGGTGSGCAAGGGGTGCCAGGAGGGGCTACAGAGCACATAACAGTGGGAATAAAGCAGGGGAGTATTAAATAGATCCTTAAAAATTCATTTACTGCTGAAAGGTACTGTTGGGATCCAACTTTTGTGGATTTTTTTCTTTTCCAAGACTAATGTGAATGGATATTTATCACTTCTTTCTTACCAAAGGAATGGCAGTGTTAGTGCAGAACAGAGCACTAGCACATGCAGTGCCTGAGGAGAAATATGAACTAATTTCATATATTTTTGTGTATAGTAAAAATTAAGATACATGATTTGACTACCTTCTCCTTGACTTACATAATGGTAGGTTTTGTTTTACAGGATCTGAAATTTACCTTATTACTTATCTCTTAATTTCACATTTCCATTCCTTTGAATTCCTGAACTGAAAAATTAAAGACTGCTGATGGTCCACCTGAATACAGGCACAGGAAAATATGAAATGCATTTTTGATTTTTCTCTGCTCAAAGAAGTGAAAGCAAAAGCATGCCTTACATGCTCATTGYATGATTTGATTGATGAGGCAGAGTCGGAAAGCGTCATATTTTGCAGCTTCCTACACAATTTAATTAATCCTTCACACCACTAAGAGTAAAGTAACGTATAACCCAATAGGAATTAGCTTATAATTTATCATCAATTATTGCTCCTCACTGTAGTGTTAAATAACACCAACCTCATTCAATGTGTGAAATGAGTCCCATTGATCCCTTTGTCTTTGTAATTGAAAGGGACAGTCCCATTAGTCTCATTAGAGGATATTTGTCCTCTACCACATCAAACAAGATTTAAAGCTTAAATATTGGGGGAAAAAAATCCATTCCAAAACACAAATAAACCCAAAGGTAAAATTTATAAGGTCAGTGAAATACTAATATTAGGTTCAGCTGCCCAAGCATCCCAGAGACAGATAACATATGAGCAGCTGGTACATGATTTCCCTGTGAAAATTGCAATAAAAGAAATGACTTTAACTTAAAATCAATGCTAATATAGAGAAGTATGACAATACACATTGCAGGCCAGTGTACATTTCTGAAAAATGTACTTTCATAAYTGCAGTATCAGTGGCTTTGCCAGTCACACTCGTGTCCAGCTCTGATTTAGGACCCAGGGAATGCTGGGGCAGCAGAAGCATCACTATTCAATYGTATTATTTTTGGCTTAGGAAGAGAACGTGCTTTTTAAGGGAGCAATCCAAACCAGAGATAAAAATCAGTCCTCCTTAAATAAGTACTGGAATTGCCAAAGGAGCTTAGAAATATGAGGCAGCACATTCACTGGTCAGGRCAGTTAACTCTTTTTGTGCTGGAAATGTCTGAAAGTAATGTAATAACATCAGGGTCTAGGCAGATGCTCAAGAGCTGTAGTAGACWATAAGCATATAAGCAATTATTTATTTCATATTCAGAAAAAAAAAATAAATAGCACTTAGCTGTCTTGGAGAAACCAATCAGCAGCCTACTCATTAAGTTCAACATTATTATTCATGCATGAAAGAGCYACTTGTGAGAAGCAGTTATGGATTAGATTTGATTCCTCACATTAGGCTTCCTTTGCCTTTAAGGTGTAATGTCTATCCCTGGTGTGAGAGTCCAGTTTTCTTCCTCCACTTCATGGAGAGAAAGGAAAGTGAGGCAGAGCTGCATCTCTAACATCAGGTTTACCTTGGCACTTCAATCTCTCCTGCAGCCCAAACCGTCCCAGATTATCTTCACCCCTCATTTATGGGTTCACTTCTGCCTCTCCTGGCAAGAAAATACACTTGCAGAGTAAAGACTGTCTCATACCTGAGCTTTGCTTTTAGGGGGAGGAGGAGATGAACTGGGTAGAGCCCAGTTATTGCAGGAAACACAAATGTATTGCCTTTGACTTGAGAAAGATGAGAAAAGAATGTTATAAACCATTTAGCAATTAGTATCTCACAACCAAGAAGTAATATGAATTTTTACAAACTAATCAAGTTAGTGAAATGGGCAAGTAAAAGATAACAGCTTAATATTTTTTTAAGACATTTGTCCTGCTTTCCGTCTGAAAATGTGTTTTAGTTACTGCACCCAGAATGMATCACCTTAGCAAGGTCTTTGTGGTTAATTAGAACTTTTCCTTATGTAYTGTGCTTTATGCTAAGTTTCTTTCTTGGAAGATCAATGCCCAGTTAACATTTGTATGATCTAAGGCTTAGCTTGAAATCTTTGTACCTGAATACCATTTTCATCTCATCTGTTTTATTTTCTCCATCAACATGTCAAACATATATTCCTGTAAATATTGGTTCTCCTTTTCCTTCAAATATCCTTGAAGGATGGACTTATTTTAACACAAAATGATGGTGAGAAATTTTTCTGGATTATTTAATGCATACAATGAATATCTAAGATTTAATTTCTTCTTTATGAAGCACCAACTCAGCTTTGTTCAAAGACTCAAGCCAAATTAACAATTGCTAATGAGTCTTGGCATACAGAATAATAACACAAATATATGTTTACTTCTTTAGCTTTGTCTGAAATATTGAAGCAATTCTTTATTTCATAGTCTAAATTCTCCYACCAACATTTTAATAGAATATAAAYAGAACATCTTTAAAGTTTAAAGGACCAACAGGGAGGAAGTATAATGGGCCAAAGATTTTTCCATGCCTTGAATTTTGGAGGAAAAAAGGGAAGCAACCTTTCCTCCTGTGCAGACATCTACAATGCAGTATCTCAGGTTTCCCCACCTTCTGTGCAAGACTGAATCAAGAGTTTTATGGGTTGGTCAATAATRTTCTTAGGCTGCTTGAGGAAGAATCTCAAATGGAGACTTGATGTGAAACCTGAGTGATCYCTGGCACCATGACAGATTTCCCCCCTGCCCTATAACACCTCCAGCMTGACCCTGGTGCAGAATCATCAGCTGCTTTGGCTGCCCCTCTGGCCAGGGAGCAGAAAGGAAATCTCAGGTAAATGTCTTCAGGCTATTTAAACAAAGCAATCACTGAAATTTCCATCTGGGACCTTGAAACACAAAGTTGAGTCTGAAATTCAGCACTTAATCTATAAATCAAAAGAGAGACCCAGCAGTAACATGAAATGAAAAAGAAAGGCAAGAGAAGCCAGTGATTTAGGGCATTTTTTTTTAAAAAAGGAGCTAATAAATAACAGCAGAACAGAGGATAAGAGCAAAGAAAACAAGGTGAGGAGTGAGGTGACTGAAGGGAGCATTGAAAGAAAAGTACAAATTAAAGATTTTCATCCCCCCTCTCTCATTTTTGATAGCACAGAAATGATTACATTTCTATCACACTTTTCCAGTGTGAACTTTGTGACTTCCTAGTCTTTAAACATCTTTACAAATACTGCCTCTATTTTTTATTTTGATGACCATGCTGTGTTCAAGGCGCTGTCTTCAAATTTGTGCTACCATACTCTGGCACTAGCTTGAATAATTATTTCAATATTTATTTAATTATTTTCTGCATTCAGGAGTGAGTCTCTAAAGAGCTCCACCAAACATGTAAGGCAAAAAGCTGTCTTTATGTTTGGGATGTCCACTAATCTCAAAACAAGTCCATTCCGTTGTCTTGAGCATCACAGAATGGTCTGTATATTCCCTGTGTTAAGAGAAGATGTTTTCGGTTTTCTGCTCAGTTTCCTACCTTCAAAAAATATGGGGTCTCTGCAAGAACTTCCACACATTGAATGAAATTATGAATTTACAATATATTACATATTTTTCTCTAATCCTTTTTTTTTTTTTGATGACCTAGTCGGACAAGGTAGAAGAATGTAAGCTGTTGTGTATAAATGTATTTTTAGTGAGTGATTTTTAGCTAGAATAAGATAGCTTGCTATTAATGCATATCTTACAATATTGTGTGGTATTTTCTCTGTATTCCTGGAACAGAAGCAAATGGAAAGTGATGGGTGTGTTGTATTGGGAATCTGAAGGAGACTTTTAATGTCCCAATAGGGTTTCTCCAGGATATGTAGTCAACATTCTGAATTTCATTAAGTCTGCTGGACTAAACTATGAAATATGAAACCATGCAATCCAAAATAAAAATTTTTAAACTCCTTTCTGTCCATTTCTTTCTATTCAATAACACAGAGTGCATTGTTGCCACCTCAGCATCTCAATATTACATCTATATTTTTGTGTGTATTGAATATGTTTTACTGTATTGCAAGGACAACTTGTATAACACAAAAGATGATTTCTAAGAAAARTATTCAGCTGTGTCCAGTCAGAATCTGTAAGAAAATCCAGAATATGGAATTTGAAGCACTCCCTGAGCTAAAGGATGAWCCTCCCTTGAATATTTCATTTGTAAGGATAATAATTCATTCCCAGTCTTCATCTCTTTTTTTTTCTTTGAAGAGGGAGTATGCATTTCAAATTCACTAGGAATACAAAGGTCACTATCACTGTGTTCACTATGTACTTTGATATAAGAGAGAAAAATAATAATCCTACCACAAATAAAAATGGAAAAGTTCTTGCCTTATCTTGACATAAATARAATTTGATTACAGAATTTGGCCCTTTTTGTGACCCTTTGTAAGTTCCTAACTTCCTAAATATTCTTTTAATTTTTCACCAGCTTCTTATGATCCACTGAATACTGCCTTTCCTTATAGAAAAATAGGAATACATTTTTATTCCTTTCTCCTGGTGATGACACCAGGAAAATACCAGATGGCATAATCTTTTTCATGCAAATCAAAACAAGGAGTTTTGGTTTTTTTTCTGAATTACAGAATCTTGGTTTGTTTTTTTTTTTTTAATTTCTATGTGATTCTATAGAAAACTAAGGGAATCAAATTGAGAAGTAAGCTCTTTTTACAGGAGAATCAGCTTATTTGGCCTCTCAAAAATCTAAATTCATTGATTWAAGTAACTGTAAACCTACTTTTAACCAAATTACCCTTATTTTTTTCTGAATAAAATGTATATTAAACTTTATAACCACATAAGTAAAATATTAAGTAAAGATTTTTCACTTCTCATCAAAGGAAAGAGTGGTTTCAAACCAACCACAGATCTCTAACTAACATATTTATCAACCATGAATTCCATGGACCTTCAGTAATATATATGAGCTCATGATCTGCTCAAAATTTCTGCAAACATGCTTTTTTAGCTTTKCAGAAAAGGACCTGAGTGTCCTGGYAGACAAGTTGAACATGAGCCAGCAATGAGSCTTTGTTTAAAAGGCCAGTGGCATCCTGGGCTGCAGAAGGAGGAATTGGTGGAGGGTGGAACAGATGGAGGGAGGTGATCCTGCCCCTCTGCCCAGAGGTAAAAAACCCCTGGCAAAGCCACACCTGGAATTCTGGGTCCAATTCTGGGCTCCCCAGGGCAAGACAGAGATGGACACACTGGAGAGACACCAATCCTACTSAAACGAAACAGGCATTCTTCATTTTTACATAAATACAAGCAGAATATGTAAAAAAGAGTTACTGAACTCTAACATTTCCATGGCCTTCAGAACTTCAAATTCCTCAGGCTCTTTAAACTGCTAAGCGGTGTCTCAAATATAGTGCACGTTCTTTGGAATAAATACCTTGCACAATCCCAAGATTTATCTTCTTTAAATTAAGCTAGCCCTCAGAAGCTTAATACTTAAATCAGGATTATTTCTCCACCAAACCAGCACAGGCTGCACTGRAATATTCCAAATCAATGCATGACTAACAGGATTTTTCCTGCTRCAGACTGACTAAATTCAAATATAATCTTAGCTTCTGCTTCCTTTCTACTGATTACAGTCAAGGATGCAGCAACCTTTGCTGCTTGGGTGAACTCTTTCTGATATCTTAATGCAATTTACAGTACACCCTGGGATAATCCTCTGTTCGATACTGCTGAAGTGGCTTTTTCACTGACCAGTGGTTTGAGAAAAGCATAAGACATTATTAGTAAGCAATCATTAATTAAAACAGTTTACTTTAAAAATMATTTTAGTACATATAGCTGAAAAAATGACTTGAAATATTTCAGTCTGTGAATATTAATTTTTTTAAAAACAATTATTATTTTTTTTTTACGTGGACTATCAATTTAGTTAGATCCCAGTACCTTATCCAAAGGAAATTCAGTCAAATATGTATGCAYATTTTTGTACATGGAAGAACTGTATCTGGAAATTTCAAAGAAAATGTCAATATTTGATCTCTTTGGAGTTAATAGACAGCCCTGGGATCCCCAGGACAGGAAGGACATCGGCATGTTGGAGTGAGGACAGAGGCCAGCAAGGTGATCCCAGGGCTGGAACACCTCTCCTAAAAAGGAAAGGCTGAGAATTGAGATTGTTCAGCCTTGAAAAGAGAAGATTTTAGGGTGACCTAATTGGGCCTTCCAGAATGTGAAAGGAGCTGCAAGAAAGATGGAGAAAGGCTATCTGCAAGGGCCAGGAGAGACAGGACAAGGAGGAATGGGTTTGAACTGAGAGTAGATTATGTATTAGGAAGAAATTCTTTACTGGGAAGTTGGTGAGACACTGGCACAGGTTGGACAGAAAAATCGTGGATGCGCCATCCCTGGAAGTGTTCCAGGCCAGGCTGGATGGGGTTCTAAGCARCCTGGTCCAGTGGAAGGTGTCCCTGCACATGGCAAGAGGCTGCTATGAGATGATCTTTAAGGTCYCTTCCAACCTCAMTCACTGTGGTTCTGTGAAATGTCCTCCAGCTTTGCCATCAGATGAAAGACGTCTCAATGTGAATGGCCAGCTCTGCGCTCCCTCCCATTTTACAAAGCATCTTCCTCTTCCCTGCCCAGGAGGGAAGTGCAGAGGTCAACTCACATATTTYGGCCGCAACTAAAGTGCCTTTCACCCATGTTGTAGTTTAAGGTCAAGGATTTTTGACTTTTGACCTTGTTTAAGTTGCAGGATACTTCAGGTTTTACATTCCAACTGTTAAGGGAACCACAGTTATTGAAGTGTGGGTCAAACCAATGCACTCAGTTATTCCATCCTTCCCAGAGCAGCAAAGGCAGCTAACAAYTCATGCCTTTAACAGCTGATATGAATGTTGTGATTGTTCCCTTTTTGTGTGATAACAATAAAAAATATGTTACTGGTAGATCTTATTATCTTTATATATGATATTGTATACCATTCTGTCCCCTTTAGACTGGGCTGAGCTCATTTGGGAGGCWGAATAATGACAACTGTCTCCTAATCCCTGCACCAGGCAGCTAAGGAATTGTTGATGAAACAGCCTGCGTACTCCCTTTTGTCTCTTTTCTGTCCTCCACATGTCTTGGCCAAATAAAACAATCTTTTTCATCCTCTCAGACTGTTTTGCATGTGTACTCACAGCTTTGYCTTCTGTGTTTGGGGACGATGCCTATTTATGAGAATCCTCTGGCAGCCTCTGGGCTCTTCCCAGGCATGGGGAGCTACATCTCCATCACTGCTGGGTAAGAGCAGCACAAAGCAGATGGAAAGTATTCCTGACACTGTTCCTTTCACTTTCTTTTAAAATTCTTAGAATCTGATTTATTTATTTGCCTGATTTTCAATACTCCCCTCATCTAAACACCACATCACTTTTGCAACCTTCTTATGATGCAGCTGTGAGAAGGGGAAGTATTTTTATTCTCTTTGTACTAACCTGGGCTTCAGGTAGGGAAAGTCTAACAAAGGAAATCCCACAGATTTACAAGGAATTTCCCTGTCCTCAGCCAATCTTATAAGCATTTCAATGCATTAAGATCAGAAAGGAAATAAAATTATTCCTTGTATCTATTCTTCTCTTCCAGAGGAAATCATAAGAACACCAGAGAGATAACAACAATCTGTTTTTGGATGAGGGACATTAACTGTTAACAAATTGAGTGTTCCCACAGCATTAAGGTCAACATGTAGAACTTTCAAGCAGAGGAGGACTACATGAAAAAAACTCAAAGCTGAACTAAAGTTATTGTATTCTGAAATGCTGTGACTAGCTAATTCTATAAGCAGAAAAATTGTTTGTTTTCTGGGCAAAAAACCCATCAACATTTTTAGTTAGGTAAGCAATTGTTTGGATGATATTTTGGAGCAGAAACTGCACAGTAAAACACTCAGGAGATTATTTTTCTGCATTTTCCAAAGTAGCTTAGCACAAAGTCATGCTCCAACTTTTTATTTTCTGTTTTACAAGTGKGAGTTTCCTTGCCATTCTCTTGCTGGGGAAGGTCAGAAGCTCCCTGGTGGCAATCTTTAGAAGGCAACTTTCATTCTTGCTCCTCTGAGTTATTTTCTATCAGCACACACCAATGTCAAATGTAATTACTGAAAATAAAAAATTTCCTGATCGATGAGAAAGTCTAAACYGAAATAAATGGGTGGAACTAAGCCATTAAGGAAGCATTGCTCAGCATGGGAAGTGTTCTACAATATATGTTGAGAGAGGGATTAACTCGAGATATTAGCAGTGAGAAAATCCAAGATCATGCCTGCCAAATTAAAAATTAATTTGTTCCAAAGCAGAAAAATTAGATGGAGCAGATATTTCCATTACAGTGAAATCTCAAGCTACTTGYAAGAGGCTCCTTTCGTTATTATGGACATTTCTTTGCACTAATTTCTAATTTTAAAGCAGATCAACCTAAGGTTATCACCTCTCAAACAGACAAAGTAAGGAGAGATGTTCTCACAGCACATTTTATGGAATCCAGTAAAATGTACAGTGCATCCACAGAAAGAAAAAAAAAAAAAAGAAGTTTCTGATCATTGTAGTTCTTGCCCATTAATAAAATGGAGAGTGGGATGGATTTTGGTAAATAACAATACRGTCAGTCTACAGGTGGAATCAAGTACAGAGGGTTCCCTCAGTAGCTGTGATCAATGAAAAAGCAAATCTACACTGCAGCAACCTGATTGGAAATACAGAARTTATCTACAAACCCCCACTTTAATTAGAGACTTCACCCAGATGGCAGGCTCTGTATCACCTGAAAGACATCCTGGTTCTGATAATCAGGACAGAAAGGCAGAACACATTAAGCAGAGATCCTCTGTAAAACTCACTTTAGCCTGAAGTGAAGWATAAAATAACAACTGCTGGGCTCTGGATGCCCACCCAATTGTTTTCACAGAAAGTACATTGAAAAGTGTTACAGCCAAGATTTGTATGAAACACTGATATTAATTCAAGCCCAAAGTAGTTCAGTCCTTTTTTAGTCACCAAAATTCAAGGTAAATTACACAAGTTGGGGAAGAACAGTTGCAGTTTTTCACTTCATGTTTTWAATTTCCTTTTAGCAGACATTTTCTGTATTTTTCTAACCACCTTATCTGTACCTGCAAGAATCATAAACTTACAACTGATTAGGTACTATKCCTTTCCATAAAAACTCAACCTGCTACTGAAATTAAGGAGAAAATTTATTGTGATAGACTTCCCACTTATGTAAGAGGGAACTTTAAGAAATGTACTATAATACACTCTCACACTTAATTTTCATCTGCTGGATAGATTGCTGTGGCAAATACRTTGAAAAGTATCCCATATGTTATATAAGGACTGTTGGCATTTTTACTGCTGGCAGTAGTGACGACAAATATTTCTCAGCAGTAGAATGGGACTGGGCTGACCAGAGGCTGTGGGGACTTTCTTACATGKTTTTTATAAAATCAGAGCACCTGGTCAACTGCAGAGACAAGAAGGGAGAGTTACTCCTACAGTGGCTGAGGTCAAAGTGACCATCCCACTGAAAAATTCAGATATCATCATGCAGTGTTAGGTTTTACTGAATGTTTTGTTYCTTTCAGAGAACTGAAGAAACAAAGTGCCTTGGGGAAGAGCCAAGGATCTTTTCAGCACTGCCCTCAGAGCCTGCAGCACACTCTGAGTTACAGGACAAAACCACAGCTCAAAACTGCTGCCTCACAGCCAGGGGTAAGGACAGGTACARCAATCACCAGCTCTGATGTTTCCAGGCTCCTGACTGAAGTTGTGTATGGGTTTTCCCAACTACAGAAAGAAAAACCTCATGGAATACAATCGGTATTGGTGCACAGACTCCGCTCTGACAGACAACAAACCACTTGTGGAGCTTTTTTGTGCAGTGAGAGGGGGTGTCAGCCGYGGCATCTGTTCAGCTGGGGCCCTGGGCTTGACTGTGGCTGTGCAAATCTGGGATAATCAATTAGGCAGGGTGTCAGCGTGCCAGCACAGATGTCCTCAGTCAATTGCAGATAATCATCGCCTTCTTTGAAATTTCCAGAGAGATTGCATTTCTCTTGGGACACCCTTGACCTGCCAGCAGGAAAGGTTCYCCAGATAAGGAATATAAAAGGATCATATCTTTTTCCTAGTGCAGCAATATATATTGCAGGCTATTCATAATCTTGAAAGAGCTCTGATGCACTGAGGGCTGCATGCTTACTGCAAGAAATAAATACTGCAGCATGAAATAAATACTGCAACACATTATGAAATACATCCAGATATTTCTCCATGGACTACACCCTGTGACAGCCTGTCAGTGAGGAGTAAGCAGTGGCATCAGTGATACCAGCAGGCATTCTTTACCCAGGAAGACCAGCAGCTTTCTGGGTGCGTGGCTTTTGCAAGGTCACACAAAGGGAGAGGGTTTTTAATTTCAGCCCATGCTTATTCAAGATGGCACCTGGAATATAAAGAACTGTCTGTGGAAAAATGAGATGAAACTTCATCTCAGAGGGACTGAAAGAAATGATTTATCGGTGGTTCAAGTTTTACTAGTGCTGACTTCAAAAACTTCCTAGGTAGGAATAAAACAAACCTAATAAAGGTCTTCTATATGATACAGCTTCTAATATGCTGTTAGAAATTTTTCAGAGCTGATCCAGGTATCAGTGTTAAGAATTTGAAAACAAAGCTTGATTTCATTAGAAGCAGACAGCAGTATTTTGAAGCTGCAAGAACATCTTAGTGAGAAAACACAAATGAAGCTCATTTTGCTCAATCCACACAGGACAATTACCACAGAAACAAGGGTTGAAAATGGYTATGACATCAAGGAAAAAGGAGCTGGATTCAGAGGACTGTTTTGAGCTCTGGTGACCACCAACATTCTGATTCTTGGTAAAATTATATATTTTTTTAATAAAACTGATGGGATAAACAATAGCACCACGAACTTGTCCACATGGGAAAGAACATGCAAGAAGAAGAGCCTTTTATTCAGCTGAACTATATCTGGAAGATCTAAAGATAGAAGAACATTCACTTTTGCTTAAAACAGTTTCAGCACCCAGGCAACTGCTGAGTGGACCAGGAAGCTGCAAAAGCAGGTATTGGCTGCTTGAGACAGACCCTAATTTCTCTGATCAACACTTCTTCAGAAGAAAGCAAAGGAAAAGTAACACTTAAATAGAAAAAGAAAAAAAAAATCACATCAAAACTCCAAGGCAACAATGATAAATATGGCAAAGCAGGTATGCTAGAATTAGTCATGTCCACATTGCAGCCAGGGCTGTGCAGCTGAGAGATAAACCTGCCAGCCTTTATCTGGCTTGGGTTTCTGTAGTCAGGTTGTGACAGCACCACGCTCATCACAACCTAATTCATACACAAATCACTGCTGTGACTGTACCTCAGATATATATGGGCTTTCTTGGGCATACACTGCATTTTCTGTACTCTGAGTGAGTTTGTTCACCCTCCACATGCTATTTTATCACATGGTTGACCTAAGGCAGTGAGTTCCCATACTGAATGGTGCATATTTTATTATTTCTGTTCTATTAAGCATTACTGAAAGTGAAATAAAACATAAAAAGCAGAATTTTTTGTCTGCTATTCCTAGAGACTTTGGGTCAATAGCACCAACTTTTTCAGCAAATTTTCSCCCATTTCAGTGCAACTACCACAAAGAAGGAAGAAGCCAGTTTGAATTCTCTGTGAAGGAAATAATGGCTATGCTTGTTCCTAAGTAGCAAAATAAAGGGTCAGACATTCCAAGTTACAAGAAAACATTCGTCACACAGTCAGGCTGAAGAGAGAAGCCTGTGAAAAATGAAGTGATTCACGTGCATTAAAGAAATTATATCCCACAGTTTGAGCATCCCACTGCACTGGTCATTTTTTAATGRCCACACTGTATAAGAGTAAAGACAGTGAAATGTCAATGCATCAATTTATCTAAAAGTTAGACTGTGCAAAAATGTTTACACTAAGAATTGAAAATTTTAACTTGCTCATTCATTGCAAGGAGAGAAAACTGCACACCCCTTAGACGTGAGCCCTGAGAATCTGAAGGAACTGTTGAGTTTTATGCCAATGCCATTGATCAGATGTCAGAGTCTTGCAGGACTGATTTAATTGTTTTGGATCAGGCTGGACCACCCTGATTCTATTAACAGTGTAAYTGATTTTACTGTGATGACTTGCAGAGAAAGTCCTATCCTGTGTGAATAAGAARTTCTGACTCCTGACAGA
This sequence comes from Malurus melanocephalus, assembly GCF_030028575.1. Taxonomy (NCBI): domain Eukaryota; kingdom Metazoa; phylum Chordata; class Aves; order Passeriformes; family Maluridae; genus Malurus; species Malurus melanocephalus. The sequence goes on from NW_026624534.1 coordinate 28,140, forward strand.
GCGAGCAAATGCAAAAGGGCTAATCAGACAAAAATTGCACTTCCACCTTTACACTTTGGGTTTTTTTTTTTTGGGGGGTTTTTTTTTTCACAGTCTGCAGAGATTCTATCCTTTATCTGTGTAAGATGGTGTTGTTGAGTGTTTTTTTCTCTTCAAGGACCCTCCCAACATKGTCACAAATCTACTCTAACCTGAGCATTAGCAAATGCTCTGCTAACATGTGACCTTCGAACACCACACGCTTCCCTCAGCCATGAAGGCATTCCCCACAAAAGAAAACTCGTATCACGACAGCCCAAGTGATAAATGAAATGTATCATTAATTGTAATTAATTGTAATTGGCCTTAATTGTAATTAATTATAAGCACACATAGCAATGCCCATGTTCAGTGCCATATAAAATCGGATTGGTATCTGTGAGCACCCATCAATGTGTAARGATTAGATAAAAGCACAAATAAATACAGGAGAATGTTAAATATAATGTCAATTAACTTCATCCGAGTCTGCTGACCAACGAAAGGGTTTTAAGAACACCTTCCAGTTAAATGCCTGGTATTTGTTGCCCTCTTGTGGAAGCCGTGATAAAGTACAAGTTACTCTGAATTTATTAGGATTTTGCAACGGTATTTTAATGCCTGGAATGTAATGATTTATTAAATTCACGATGTGAGTAGTTTATCATGTTAAACACTGAGTATATTCTGTAAATGGCTGCACTTGACAAGCAAACCTGGGTAATTAACTCTACTAAATCAGGCTCATGGGTTGCAAATTGCATGGCCACAGCACGTTTCATTTGTTCATTTGGAAAATGAAAGAAATTTGTTCATTTGGAAAAGAAAAGAAATATCATATATAATTCAAAATCCTTGTCTAAGTTGAGGTTTTTTCTAGCCATTCAATATAATTTTTAGATTTTTTTAGCTGTTTGTTATTGAAAAAAAAAACAGGTTTACCTCACCTATGAATGCTTGTGCCTGTGTTACAAACGACATAAATATAATCCCCTGGGTGCTTCATWTCTCACTATCAAATCACTCACATTCTTCAAATGCAGAGTAATTAAAATGTTTTCAAAGAACAACAGATTTATCCACATTTTTTCAATACACATTTAAGATACAAATGTATTCCTTRTCAACCAAGAAGAAAATCATTAAGCCTGAATTAAAAATTTAAACAAACAWCAGAGAACTAGCAAATAGATTTAATGAAGTTAAAGAGAAGAATCAAGAACTTCAAAGGCAGCTTAACACGCTATCAGGATACTTTAAGAGGTAAACACTGAATGATACCTGAATTTTCTGTGGGAAAATCTGCTCATATAAAACATTAAATTTTAATTCCTTTACAATGTCTGCTTTTTGACACTTACACAGCATTGTATTTAGGGCAACTTCAGATATTTCTAAGTGGGTCTCTTTGTTGTTTGTTTGGGGGTTTGGGGTTTTTTGACCATTTCAGTTTGATTTTAGAGATGAGACAGTTTAGCACAAACTTGTAGCCTTGATCAAAGATTTCCATCAGCTGTGGACAAAGGTCAGGTGTCCATGTTAATGTTATCAGCAGTCCCTGATTCTGCTGACAGCCAAGTGTCACTGATATGTCTGCAGAATCTGATGGATTTGGTGTGATKGCTTTATTCTTCACCCACTGAAGTTTTATTTAGTTTAGAAAAAGGGGTTGAAGGGAGGTTGTGATTAGCCAACACATTTCAGCTCACCCTGTCCCATGACCCTTCTCCTGGTGCTGGCACAAACTAAACATTTTACTTGATTTGCTTGGATAAAATCAATCCAGGAGGCAGGGGGCTTCAAAGTTTGACTGGTTGCTA
>NW_026624534.1:30079-32610 GCF_030028575.1 Malurus melanocephalus
AAAAAAAAAAAAAAAAAAAAATCTAAATTTACAGGACGTTTGAACTCTTTCAATATATGGGATCATTTATGGAAACTGTAAATGACTTGTGGGCGCAGTGTCATTGATAAATATTTGGATGAATGGAAATCTTCAAGCTCTGTTTTTTCCTAGCAACTCCCTCTTTTCTCCCATATGAAGTTTTTGGCTAAATCTTCTGCCTGCTCTAGGAAAACAATGATTAATGAGCATCCTATAAACTGCAGCTATGTCAACATAAGACCCCAAACCACTGGCTAACACCCTCAAATGATTATTCCATATTTCTTCAAGACCAGTTTTCTAAGAAGAGCCTTGTATTTCTTGGAATTTTACCTCAGAATTTTATCTAAAATATCCCTTAAATCTGGTTCTGTGCTTTTACAGTATTAGGCTTGTATTTAGAAGTAGATATTAGATGCCTTTTAACATGTGTCCATATGGGACTATTTGATGTAAATTGCTTGAGTTCCCCTTGCGTCACAGAAGTCTATTAAAGGAAAATACCCTCTGCAATTTTTAATGCACCATGGCTTACTTATCGTCCAACTCATAGCTAATTATAATCACAATAGCATGAATATAGACACAAAACTCTTTAATAAAGCTTATGTCAATATGAAATACGCTAATCTGCAAAGAAATTCACTGTTCTTTMGTGTTCATTTATCAGGCTGGTCTGATCAATTCTTGGACAAAATTCTGCACAAGCCTTGATGGGGCTGAAGGCAAACGGGAGGTTTGGAGCKCTGGGGAGAGCGCAGCCATCGCTTCTGCCAACAGCCTCGATTSTCTCTGACCTCACCGACATGGGAAGCAGCACCACAGCCAGATGACCTGGGTAAATTGAGGTTTTAGCAGTTTGAGGTCAATCAGGGCCAGMCTTGAAAGCCCAAAGCACCTGCAGRTATCACAAAGCATTAGGCTCATGTGCTCACAGAGAGCAGCAGCGCAGCGCCCGCCCTTCCAGAGAGCTCCTGCGGCTTTCACCAAAAAGGAGCATCCTGAGCAGAGCTGATCTCCACTCCAGAGAGCTGTGGATCATGCAACTTCAGCAGCACTTGCCATAGCATCCAAATTGGGGATAAATKAAAATGAAATGTTAAGRGGRTTGCTTTAATATTCTTGCCCAAAAKCAGACATAAATACGGCAGCAGCAACTCTAGCAGTAGCCAGGGTGGAAACTATCTCATTTCAAACAGCAAAACACTTTATTCTGCTTTCTCACTAGCCAATTACACTTTAATCTTATCATTTTGGAAAACTACAATTTACCACAGTCATGAAGACACTGACAAGGCACTTGATATTTCTGTTGATTCGGACAAATTATTCAAAGAAAGCAGAAAATCATCAGTACAAAAAAAAAGTTTTATCCATAATAAAAACCCAGAGAAATGTGAAAAAAATGGTCAAAATTAGACTCCTTCATATGCAGCATTTACACAGCTGCACATTCAAGGAAACAAAGTGAAATTTCTAAAAAKWGCTTTTGGGATCTATGCAATTTGAYTTGTGACCRGCCTAATGGCTTGTTCAGTCTGAGCTTTTATAATTTTAGTGCAATTGGAACTTCACAGTGGGGCTGCCCTGTCTTCAGGTTATTTCTGCAGCAGAGAATTAGAGAACTGTAGCTTCAGGAAATTAGAGGGTGAAGGTGTTTGGTGTGAAATGCTCCAAGGAAAAAATATAGGCAACATCCAATACTGCAGTAATGGTGGAGAGAGGATCCTAAACTCGAGCATCCCTGCCTTCTCCTTAATTTCCTCACAGCTTTTGGTGAAAAATGCTGCAGACTGTCCACACATGAGCCTCATAAATTCATAAGTTATACCAGAGGAAAAGGATAAATCTTAGAAAGCTTATCTGCACTTGAATGCAAATGAAAAGAAAAAAAAAAGACAGGATTATAAAATCATATTTTGTAAGTCAATGGTCAGGACTAAGTTTATTGAAATCAAAAATTAGGATGATAGTCATACTAGATTTGAATTTCACCACTGCAAATTAGTGCAGAGGTAACTCTAGGGTGGCTGGTGAAATTTTCACTGACAACTGTGGGGGCAATTGATGGACCATGTGAAATGTATAAAAACTTTACCTCATTTGCTCTTACAGCACATCTTTAGTGTCTAACATATTCTGAAAATCAGGTTTTTGAGCAGAGAAACACAAGTGCTTTCTGGTTTCTATCTGGGAAATGCAGAAACACAAGCTGTTACTTGCAAGACCCTTTTACTAATACTTTACTTAGCCCAAGGACTATTAAAAACCAGCCCCTTTGAGGAACAAATAAAAGTCATTCTGTGTACACAGAGCACTTTCAGTTGAATAAAACATTTCATGGGTCATGATCAATGTTTTGTATCCTGATAAACTTAGATTAGCAGCCATAGCTCTTTACAAAGGTGAGTGAAAAAAGCTGCTTGTTCAATAGACCTTCCAGAGGCTGGAGGTTCAAAAAGCTTCTATAACTGCTTTTTTTTTTTTTTTTTTTTTTTTTTTTTTTTTTT
>NW_026624534.1:32752-37213 GCF_030028575.1 Malurus melanocephalus
TTTTTTTAATATCCAGAACTCAAATGAAATATCTTTATTTTGCACACTTCAGGGGAAGTAGGAAGGAACAAGAGGGCCAAACTCTATCCCTACTGCATTGTTCTTTGCTTTCCAGCTAGTGTAAGATTTATGTGGTACTTCAGCCTTCTGCTGAATTCATAGAGAATGTGCATGTGCAGCAACTTTACAACCAAAATCAATGTAAAACTTGMAGATCTCTCATTTTATCTCTCAGTCTAATAACACAAAACTCATCTTTACAGTAACATCTTGGCAGAGCAACACCTAATTCATTTTGTTATATTGAATGTGATTTTAATTATATTAATGCAAAGCCTATATGAAGAAAGTTACTGCAACATACTAAAGCATTTCATCCTGTTCCTGCTCTAAAACTGGACTGTGACAACCAGGATTTTCAAGCATTCAATAATTCTTCATTAGGAATAAAGGACAAGGAATATCACCAGCATTTGACCCAAAATCTCTCAACAAAGTCATTAAAATCAGTAGATTCTGAATTAATACCTACAGGAACAGCCAAAGATTAAAATGAACCTAAAGCCCAGTATCAAAAGGTTACATCTCTTTAATCATGGGATTTATAGATTCTCTGTCATTTCTTACAGATATCTGCAGTTTCTGTATTTTCTGCTCTTTGCTGTTGTCCTGTTAATTTTTCCACATCTGTTGAACACAGCTGGTGACAGGAGCCATGGTCACAGCTTGAGGGAATTGTGTCAGGCCAATTAAAAGGTACATGAACAATATGATGAAGAAAACATCCTGGGCAAAATAGAGCAGGACCCATCACCATCTGACARCTACTTACACAGAACTCAGAATGTAAGTTTGAAATTGACAAAATTACTTACATAAAGTATGATTAAGTAATTCACTGTTATCCAGACAGCACTAAAAGGAAAGGGAAAAGGACAGAGAAGCCCTCCCTGCCCCTGGAAAGAGCAGATGTGAGGCTGCAGGGCTATTAGCCTATTAGTCCTGGAAAACGAGTGCAGGTGCTTGTGAGAGGGAGAGGGTAGGGCCAGTGGTGGTAGCAGGCTCTGCTGGCAGAGTGCATCTCTCATTTTCAATTTTCACCCACAGGACAAGGGGCAGCCTCACACCTTTTGCTGGCTATCAGCATGGCCAGCATAAAACTAAGGATTTTCTCTTTGCTCTTCAGCCAGCACTCTGTCAAAGCTCTGCTCCACAGCAGCTGGGAGAGGAAAATTTATTTTTGCCTACATTGTTGAGAAGCCCTGAGTCAGCTCTGCTAGAATGATCCCTCATGATGAAAAATTGATGGCTTTTGCTCTGCCTCCTTCCCTGCCTTTTAATATCCTTCCCTTTCCCCCACAGTGTTTTTCCCAATTGGATTTGGCAGCCTCCCCAATTCCCGTTTTACATTCTCCCATCATCATTTTCAAAATAAATGTATCTAGCCTCGTGTCTCTATTTCAGAACCTCTATCCTTTGGGTTAAGACTGATGGATTTTAAAGGGTGAGCCAAATCCCTAAATGCCCTGAATCAATATTGTTCTTTAAGAGTGGCTTTAATCACTTAGATGATGCACCTCTTTCTGCCAAACTTGTGGAAGGAACGAGTTACACAAGACTGTCACCATTTAGAGATGCTGGGATGTGCACAATCATCTAAAAACAGTCAGCAAAGCACAAAAAGTGACTATGAAATAAAGAAGCAAGTCAAGCAAAACCCCTCTTTCCAGCTGCCTGCAAATTTCCACTCTCTCCACCCACCACAGGGCTCCAGCCCAYCAGGGCTGATGGCAATCAGCAGCCTGGATAAGAGAATGGAGCTTCCCATCAGTGCCATCTGCACAAGAACAAAAACCAGGGCGGGTCAGCCAGCCAATCTAACATTGGTACAGTAAATGARCACTCCATGAGTCAGGGTGAAACTACCACTGGGTTTATTCCAGAATTCTGTGGGCTTAATTTACAAGGAAATTTCCCATCTCGGAAGAAAGTCACAGCTTAAAGAAACACTCAAAATAAATRGTTTGTTCCAGCAAAGTATTTCAGAAAGAAACTTCATGAAAAACACATACAAACATTTTCCTCTGCTTTGCCTGGGGTTTTCTCTGGATGTAATTTTGATATCTGTACTTTTCCCTTGCACTGGTTTATAAAAAATTTCTTTTGTTACAGCCTCCAGGAGTGTTTCTGCCACATCAACAAACAAATGAGAAGAAGAACTAAGCCAGATGTTAAAATACTTTTACACCTTATTATTGTTATTCATTTTATGTATATTACTTGTTTACGTGTAGCACGAAAGTAACTCCTGTTCAGACCCCACCTCCTCCCCTTGCCTTTGGAACAGAGGAACGCTGCATCTGTGCTCAGAGGATGCCAGATTGCTGCCTGTGCCTGCCGAGATTCAGCTGGCAGGCAGCCCTCTGGGGTGGCACAGCAGCTGCTAGGAACCAGGACAGCCCTTCAAGTTTCTGCTTTTTTTTCCTAAAACTGTACCAGCCATAGTCAAGAGGTAGCCAAATTATCTCAATTATCCTAARTTGCATGTTCACAGAATTATTGAATATCCTGAGTTGGAAGGGACACACAAGAACCCACAACTTCTMGCTCAAGAATYCCACCCTGTGCCTGAGAGCGTTGTCCAAAACACTTCTTGAGCTCTGTCAGGTTTGGAGCTCTGGAGAGCTGTTCCAGTGCCCATCTATCCTCTGGGAGAGGAATATTTTCCTGATATCCAACTAAACCTTCCCTGGCATGGCTTCAGGCCATTTYTTCAGGTCCTGTTACTGTCACACAGAGCAGAGWTCAGTGCCTGCCCCTCCACTTCCCCTCCKCAGGAAGCTGTACCTGGCAGGGAGGAATGTTTGGTAGATCCTGAGTAAAATGCAGTTATGAAGAGCCAATGGAATGCTGATTCCAAAGGAATATGTAGTGTTCCAAAGCTGCCTTTTCTGAAATTTCAAATTTCTATGTCTGTGATTAACAGATTGCCTGTGTTAGCAGAAACATTTCAAGGATTGATTCGTTCTCTTCTTTCTTCCTGAAAATAGGTCCAGAACATTTAATGCAGAACTAGGTTCGGTTCAGAAATAGAAATTCTGARTAAATCTCATATAAGGGGGTCCCAGCAGGTAGCAGAGCTGCCTCTGCACCTCTGGGCACTGAAGAACAGATTTTGGGAACTGTGTGGAGCTGGTTGTTGTCTCCAAGGGAACTGGAACCAAAGCCACATGCAAGGGCCCATCCATAAAGACACCATGAGCAATGACAACTTCACAGAACCTTCTTATTTTTATCTGATTACACCAGAGCCTGAGTACTTCAATAAAAGCATCTCAAAATACATCACATCTCAATTCACTAATGAGAAAACCTGTCCTTTAGGCAACACCAGCCAGGTGAGAGCAGCACGGAGATCTCCCAAGTAGGAGAAGAAGAAACATTCTCTATTCTGCATGGGCAAGAAGGTTCTCTGAGTCAACATTCCCTGACCTGCACACAGGGTAGGAAATGTCTGGCAGCAGTGCTAGGGTTAAACATCAAAATAATCTTGTTTCCCATTGCTGCTCTGTGGACAGCAGGAGAGCTTCAGAGCACAAATAATATATATTAAAAAAAAAATCAGCAAACTAAGGTATTTAATGGAATGTAAGACATATTTTTTATCATTACTGACTGATCCATATATCTGCTGATCCAGTATTTCAGAAGATGCTGTTTACAACAGGAGAACACCCTTGTTTCTGTCAAAAGCATATTCTGACTTCGTGCACTTACTGATGAAGGCAATAGCATCTCTAGGAAAAGAATTTGCAAGTTTTTTTATTATTCAGATAATTCCATGCTTTTAAAATAAAGGACACCTCTTTAAGCGGAAATGTTGTCTGTATGCTGTGCCTTTTGTCAAAATGTTGCTTGTTTTTTAAATTAACATTTATTCTTAATTAACATTTCAAATGTTTCAGAATATTGAAAAAGAGGCCAGTAACACTGATGTTATGATAATAAAATTTTAGCTGTAGAGTAATGGAGATTAAAACTGAGTAGGTTCATTGCTGACAACTTGAATGGTCAAATACACAAGTGCATTTCTTTCACTCTGAAAATAAAATAGATCTATTGGACTTTCTTGGCCACATGGAAGAATGCAAAATGCAACCCAGTGATAGCAAAGTGATTTAAAAAATACATTTTTATCAATAGTCAATGTAGTCAGAGCTATGCTTGTTTATAATTTACAGCTTTGTAACTGTAACTTGGAATTAATAATATAATTTAAAGTTTTGAATCAGCCATAGAGACACCTGAGCTTGTGAAGCTAAAATTGGGGAATACATTTGGAATATGGTGGTGCTCTGAAAGGAGTGAAATATAATAAAATTATTTGCATTTTGAATTTAGAGTTTTTTTAAACTAACATGCTGGGGGAAAACAAGGCTCTTTAGTTACCACCAGCTAGAA
>NW_026624534.1:38064-40391 GCF_030028575.1 Malurus melanocephalus
AATGACAAAGCAATTGGACATGCATAATGGTAGCCAAAAAGGATTTGAGATTAGTGCATGGCAARCAGAGYAGCTCTTCTTTTTGAGATGCAAATTTCTACATTGAATGTAAAAATTGTCTGTGGCCAGCTAGAAAAATATCAGAGCTGTGTTGTACCATTTCAATGCACAGTTGAACATACTCATCCATCAGAATTTTTACTGCTGCATAAATATTGTATTCATACTTGACAGCTCCAAATGTGTATGTTGATTTTGACTTAAAAAACAGATAATCCTGTTTATCTGTGAAGAATAGGAATATGACTGGATGCTGAGGAGTTGTTGTGAAAGGAATAAAGACAAGACTGCATGCTGAGTGTTACAAAATTCAGACTGAATGGGATATTTTTTGACACCTGAACCATGATAAAATCCATTGACTGGTTGCAAAAATACATTCACAAAGACCTGGCTTATAGGATAAGGGCCTTCTGCAGCAGGAAAATGCAATTTTCTGAGGTAACTTGCAAATACACTAAAAATGAGCATTCTGTCCCTGATTTTTCTGTGACAGGTTTTTTTTTCTTTTTGGTCACAAGTTGCTTCATACCAGAAAATAAGAATGAAAAGGTTGAACATGGAATGTCTTATAAATAAATGTCACATTTGAAGGTGCAAATAGGAGTGAAGATCCTGTTTTACAAACATAAAATGAGCTGTAAAGTTTATGAACTGCATCTGACAGAAAACAAAACAAAGCAGGTTTTTTGTTTTTTTTTTCTTTTTAGCTTCATAAGGATACAATATATAAATAGTGGAAAACAGGATCATATTTTCCAGAAAGCAGAGAAAAACCACAAACCACTTAAAAGCCTGTGGATTACAATTCAGAGGTGAACTTCTGCAGAGCTTYTGCATACTCTAATGGGACTGTAGAAGTTTTTTGAGGATAAGCACCCCATGTACCAAAGGAGAAGAAAGGTGGAATGTTTGAGGCATGCTTGGACGAAGATAGTGTGTGAAACATGACCTTACCATTCAAAACATTAAAAAATACAAAGGTAAGCAGGMAAACTTAATTTTCTTGCTTCTCTTCGAAACAGGACAGAAAAATCAARTTTTGCTATTGACATTTTAAAGGTGCTGAGAAATTTTTTACCTTTTGAAAGGGAAGCACAGTSAAAATTTTTATGTACCTAAATCTCCAAATTATAACAAAAACCGAAAAGGATCCAGATCTGAAGGAAATGTGACAGCTTCAACTCACAGAAGAGATATGATGTACAATTTCCTGACCCACCATTTTCATGGAGATTTGGGCTATACTGTGCTGCTCAACATGCCAACAGGATATTTTAATCAATATGTTTGTCAGCTCTATCAACAGATCTACAGCAATAATAATATTTTATCATCTTTCAGGGTTTTTTTTTTATGCTTTTAGAGGACAATGCCCAGAGACTGATCAGAGATAGCATTGAAATTGGACAAGGAAGAGCAGGGGCACCTTGAAGCATCTATCAGGATATCAARCTGCAGAGTCTTTAGGCATTTCATGGAATTATTTTATGCATTCTTATTTCATCAGCAAATTTTGATAACATTGTACCACATGAAGAGAGGATTTCAGATTTTGACATAAGAGATGAGTCTGCTTAGGGCTGAAGAGGTCTTCCACCAATTGCAAAGCAGTTTAAGTCCACTGAAGTAAAAGAGTATGGAATGGAGTCTGGAACCTGATCCTTATAAAGCATAAAAATTGAAATAATGTGTTTTTATAACTCTGTATTTATTTTTTTTTTCCCCCTGGAATTTCCCTCTGTATCTCTTTAAAACCTAGCTCCTCTCCTATAATTTTTTTTTTTTTTTTTGCCTCTCAGCACAACTGGGATAACACTGCTCCCAACTATTCCCACTACTTCCATTCTTGCTGTCTAAAGTTCAACCATGATTTCTTGACTCTGAAAAAGACTTTCATTCAAGACCTAGAAAAGCACAGGACATCTCAGTTTCCCAGACAAATCACACTCTGGGTCCCAACAAAGCTTTCTTTTGCTTTGCCATAGCCAAATGTGTTATTMCTGCAAAWTAAAGGGCACTCTTCCTATTCCCATCTTCCCCTTTTCCTCAGATAAATATGAAAATGATCAAGGCTTGTTCTTCAAGAAGTCACTGCTATACTTTACATTTCTGAAAAAGTTTGCTTTCTATTTTCCTCAGTCATTACACTAATTAAAATTTGATCCCAGTTTGTAAAAAAGCTCCCCCTACCCCCCAAAAAACAACTGAAAAAAAACCAACACAGAAAAGCAACCAGCCAATTAAATAGAAGTTACTGGTAACAA
>NW_026624534.1:40404-51415 GCF_030028575.1 Malurus melanocephalus
CTGAGAAATATGTGAAGGATGCAGACACCAAGGTCAGTGCAGGAGGGGGAGGAGCTGCTCCAGGCGCCGGAGCTGGGATTCCTCTGCAGGCCGTGGTGACGAGCATGGTAGAGCAGGCTGTCCCCCTGCAGCCCATGGAGTCCACAGAGGGTGCAGGAGCCACTCGCAGCCCGTGGAGGAGGGAGTCCCCACGCCGGAGCGGGCGGACACGGGAAGCGGGCTGTGTCCAGCAGGAGACCCATGGAGAGAGAGGCCTTGCTCCCGAGATGGAACAGCCTGGCCTTGGGCCTGTACCCGGTGGACAAGAGAGCCCCCGGTGCAGCAGTTTGGGCACGACTGTCCGCCCGTGGGGGGACTCACGCTGCAGCAGATGTGTGTGGCCTGCTGCTCGTGAGAGTGGAACCGCGCCGGAGAGGTTCACAGAGAACTGTCTCCCGTGGGAGGGACCCCATGGCAACGCAAGGAAAGGAATCTTCTCCCTCAGCTGTCACAGAGGATCCGGTGATGAACCGACCAACCCCACACCCTGTTTCGTTCCTGCTGCTTTGTTGTATGTGGGAAGGGGGGAGGGAGTGGGGAGAAGATCGGTGTCTTTGAGGGTTGTAATTTATTTCTCATTCTCCTCCTCTGACTTTGTTAGTAATAAATTCACTTGATTATTTAAGTTGTGCCTGTTTTGTCCATCAAGTGTTTTCCTCCCTGTTCCTTATCTCAACTGATGAACCTTTTTGTTAGTTTTTTTCCCCCTCTGCTCTCCTCTACCCGGTGTGGTGGTGGGGGAGAGCTAATGAGCAGGTGTTGTGGGTGCCTGGCTTTTGGCCAGCATTCCAAACCGCAACACTGTGAAACATTTGAAGATGTCATTAAGAATTCTTATACTAACCGGAGATGAAATCCACTGTAAACAAAGTACAGAATAAAAATTCATTTAATTGATGCATGTTATGTTTCAGATTTTAACAGGATCCCATCAGTGCAGTTTTGTACAACTCCCAGTTAAGTAAGTTTCCAACCATCCCTAAGCAGCAAAATCTCTCTGATAAAGAACATCTTGTAGGGCCTGAAATAGAACCAATTATTTTGTAGCCTTAAAAGCCCAGATAATCAACTAATTATTCAGATGTCAAACAGACAAAAATAAATAGCTTAAAAAAACAAAAAAACAAAAATATCTGAGCATTAATTATCCAAAATGTCTGGTGACTATAATAACAGATACAAAGTAAGAAACAGCTGGTTTTACTCTTAAAATGAATTTGCTCTTAACTAAAMAAAGGAGAATCCAAAACTGTGTCACTAATAAAAACTTCCATGGCTGCCAGTAAAAAATGTTAGCCTGGATGACAATCAGTTAATTTACCCTCTACAGGAGTAATATCGCTTAAAATGCAAATAATGCCATTTGTATTGAGTCTTGGTCAATTGTACCACTCTTTTTTTCACACTAAGAAATTCTGTTTTTTCACCTTCTTTAAAGTGTTTTCTTTTTCCCTAAAATATACCTCAAAATCACTTTGCTGAAGTGAAACTGTCTATATCAAACACTAGATGGCAGAACAAGGCTGGAGCTGAGCATYTGAAAAGGCTCTTCAGGCTCGCCTGCACTTCCAGAGGTTCCAGCTGAAACATTTCACCTGCTCCTTCCCATGAAAAGTTATCTGTGATTACATACAAATCATCTCCATATAAAATAATCTTTGCCCACACATGCTGTTTTCATTCCCTGAAAAAAAAAGAGCCAGAGGTTTCCCTTGGGTGGCTCCTGACACATCCTCCTGTGCCCACTTGCCCATGGCCAGGAATGTTCACTGTCCCGGGATCTCTGCAGCCCCACAGAGCTGCAAGGTCAGCTCCTGAAAACAGATCTTGAAAGGGCTGCCTGCCTAAGTTAAAAATGACCAAGAACCCGATGTAGAATTTAAGCTGAAGTAAGTACAGACCAGAGAAAGGGATTTACCTTTCAGGCTTCTCAAGGAATTTGACAGTAGGACGCACAGAAACAGTACCAGGACATGAAACATCCAAAGAAATGAATGAATAAATGGATTTAAAAGACCTGTCCTGCTCTCTCTTCTAAAATTTGAAATTGTTCTTTATAAACATTGTAAACTGAATTAAGAATTTAACAGAAACCAAATTTGAGTGGCTTTCAAGTCCTTGAAGAGAGACAAGAAAGATGGAGATTTTTTTTACAAGAGCAGGTAGGGACAGAGCAAGGGGGATTGCTTTCCAACTGAGAGTAGGCACGGATGAGATATCAGGAAGAAATTCTGCTGTGAGGATGCTGAGGCCYTGGCACAGGTTTCCCAGAGAAGCTGTGGCTGCCCCATCCCTGGGAGTGTYCCAGGTCAGGTTGGACAATGCTTTTAGCACCCTGGTGTAGTGGAAGGTGTCCCTGCCCACAGCAGGGGTGTTCAAATGAGATGATCTTTAAGGTCCCTTCCAACCCAAATCATTCTATGATTCTATGGAATTAAGATTAAAACATGAACTAGTTTATCTGACCAGCTTCGTGATAAAAGTACACGTCAAACAAATGCACCTGAACAAATCAGTAAAAGCAAGGTGTGATTCAGTTGCATTGCCAYGGAAAACTGTTAAGATAACATTTTGTTCACAATCTTGTATCCCACTGCATCCCTTYGGTGGAGCTTCTCGCATTTGGGGTCAGTGTGTAAAGTGGAAAAGGAACAAGGGTTGGCTCTCAGAAGTTCCACCCAGCTSAACTCGAGCACTGTCACAGGTGATTTTCTGCTAACAGCACCGGCAGGAGGTTGCAGATGGGACAGCAAATTTCACTGAGGCTGCKCTGCAGCTCTGCCTTTGATTGCTGCACGGGAAGGGTCAGATGGGGTGGCCAAAATCTTTGCAGACGAGCAGCAATGCACCCATTACAGCCCCTGTGTGGGGCAGCATCACAAAACAAWCAATCTGTACACACCTTATCCCCCMTCCTTCCCCAAGGCACATTMTATTTCTTCCCATTCCTAAGAGTTGCACTTATGAAGCTTCAATCTTCCAGATTTTTGGAAGAGCTCTGCCCCGCAGCCCCTCGGGAGGGCATGAATGTCCACAGAAATGTCACAAACGGAGGCAGCAAATGGTAGTGGAGGGCTGAAGAGCTGCTGCTCCAGGGGAGGCAGAGCAGCTGCTCAGAGCTTGCCTGTCTCACTCAGAGCTGCCTCTGGCACTGCCAAGGAAGGAATGTGCATYGGGAATGGCTTGGGCAGCAGCAGAGCTACCATTTGTAATCAAATATGTGATTCACGCTGCATTATTTCAGGCTTGTAATCTCATATATATAACAATTYGGGCTTCATGCTAAATGACAGGCTGAGGATTGCTGCTTTGGGAGGGTGAAATTGTATCATCRCCCAAGAATCACCACACAAGCATGTAAACTGCAGATAGAAGGGGAGGGAGGAGGAGGAGGGGAGGAGAGCAAGAGAGGAGAGAAACTCCATGTATGCCACTCAGTGGCTCTTTTGTTTTGCCTCATTCTTAAAATGATTTATTTAACTGGAATTAAGCARGAGTTTCAGCCCAAATGGATTGAAGTGAGGCCTGCCACCTCCCCTGCCCATGGCACTGCAGGAGAAATACCCCACTATTCCCAGGAGTCTGTTGTTTCTGCCATCTTTCCACCCCCAATTCCTCCTCTGCAGCCCAAACTTCCAGAAATGACAGCAAGCTCTAAAATGGTGAGAAAAGAACACAGAGAAAATCAGATGAATGTACTCCAGGTAATTCATAGTTTTCCTTGTCCTCGCAAATGCCTTGGCACTGCACAAAGGTATTTCAGAAAAAAAAGGATGCCATAAAAAGTGCAAAGTTAACAGGAATTTCCTTTCATTGTTKTTGGCACCTGAGCTGTGCAAACCTTTATGTCTGGGGTTTGGTATTGCTCAGATTATTGGGGCAGTGCAAGTTCCCCCTTATGTACTTAAAAAGCAGAACAAGAGGTGTGTTCTCATCTCTAGTCATGAATCTCACAATGTCAAATGACAAACATATAACACAGATTAATTTCTTACATTTTTTTCTCTGTGATTAATTAGCTGTTTACAAGTTGAAATAAATTAAGCTAGTGCAGAAGTACTAGCAGGAGGAGACCCAAAATCTTCATAAACAAGTAGGTTTTGGATAGTTCATTTTTTTATATTATTTTTCTGCTTTCCTRCCATGTACAAACTCATGTTTATGCTCAGAAATACATCTCACTGCTCCCTTTCAACACATCCTTTACCATCCACCATCACTGAACAAACCCTGTGGTGAAAGTAATGTCACAGCATCTCCCTTTGCTCCCAGCTGTTCCAGACCTTGGGCTCCATTCACCCCATGAGAACCAACCTACCCATTTTTCACCTTTGACTACAGTCTCTTTGAAGCAGTTGCAAGGTTTTTTGCTGTATTACACTTAGTTTTCAAGAAAAGAAAAACAAAGAACATAYATATAAATATATACACACATAMATATATATATTTATGAWAAATAATAAGGCTGCYAGWAGGTTTTCTGTTTGARTGTTAGCATTGCRTAGATGAACTGAAATATGACCCTGACTATGCATCACCAGGGCAAAAACTGCTGGGAACATCCTGATGACTCCAGTTTTTACTTAAATATATATACACCCACTAAGTTCAAGAGCCTTCATACCTTACTAAGCACAACATCCTCTCTCATTTTCAGAAATATCAGCTTTCTAGCCTGTTGATTTGATTAAAAAGAATAATACCTGTAAAAAGTTTATTCAAGGATAGAAAAACTATTCTCTAGATACAGCACAAGAGCCACAGAGCAGCAGAAGCAGGTGGCAGCAGGTGACAGATTTTATATCCTCTGGAGAACTTCCTTCTCAAAAGTCAAAGAAACCATTGATTGCATTGACTGACACAAAACAGAGATGATGTTGAAAGTTTACAAATCAAAAGCATTTAGACAAATTAATGGGCAACACTCACTCYCACTAAAGACTATTAAAGGCACTCTCTTGGGCTGGGAAATCCCTTGGAGTGTTTTTGGGAGTTGGGCTTCCCTCGGGCTTATATTACACATGCATTTGCTCTTGGCAATTTTGGATTTCAGTCATCCAAAGAGATGGGTCCTGTGACAGCCTTTTCCACATTCTTGTTAAGCTTTAGTGTATTTTGATGAACCATGTCAGCTTGCATCAATTATTTCAATGATTCCAATGGAATTTAGTTAAAGAAACACAATTTTACAATTGTTGATTTTAAGGAAAATAATTAGTAAACTTGTTCATTATGCTGTCTCTGGTTACTCAGATAGTAAAACAAAATCACTGGCTTTTCTTGGTTTTCCTGCATTTTTGTGTATTTTCATTCAGATTAGGGCAAGTTCCTGAGTAAATGGAATTACTGCTGAACGCAGCACTCTAATCACGGGTAAAASATGTCATCCTCACTAACAGTGAACATAAACAGAAACAGCTTTTAGTTTCATTAAACTAAGTAAGACCTCTTGGACAGTAAAATRTTATTTAATCTGATTAAGCATAGCAGAATCAGTTAGTGTATGAGTTAGTTCAGGTTATTTTTATATKGCCTTTCTGAACATGGAAAGAATAACTTCACCTGAAATTTACCATTGAAAAGATAGATGTTTCTGTCTTAAGAGGAAGAAATGATCCTGGTAGTCATTTACAGGAGGTTTGCTGCTTTATTTTGAAAAGAAACACCTTGCTTCTTACAAGGTTACAGAAACTGCCTACAGCCTTCAGTTTTGCAAAAAAAWTCAGGCCCACTTAAACTTCTACAACAGTTCCTATTAAAAAAACATGACAAAAATCAAAATCCCCTAGAAAACCTTGTGTATCAGAGTCTGACAGGGGGATTCAAAAGATTCATTTTCTCCTGTGCTGCTCTTGATAAACAATGGCTTAAACCCACAGGCAGGGCTGGGATGGGGAAGGCACAAAGCACCCAAACAGAACAGGGAAAAGCCAAAGCTCTGCAGGCAGGGATGGGCTGCTCAGGTGGGCAGGGGACAAGAGCAGCTCACAGGGAATGCTGGCACACCTGGAGCACCAGGATGTGGCTCCCTCTGCCACCCCTTTGAGGGACAAATTCCCACAAATGCAAATGCACTGTTATTTTGAGCTCTAGTAACCAAATGGCTGAGATTAAATGCACTCTGGGTTGAACTAATTTTCAGTAATGAAATTCTAAATGGTAGGTAACATTATTTCTGTCTATATTGGTAGAATATAATATATAAAAGAATATAAAAATATATATATATCTATAAAATAATAAATATTATATATATATATTATTTATCTATAAATAAATATATAAAAGAATATAAATGTTTTAATTTTAATGTGCAGGGGAGTCATATTAACATTAACAGTATTAACAGCAGCACATGTTATAGGGAAAATCTTCATGTACTAAGAACAGATTTTATTTTTGTTTATTTGACATACTGTGCTTCATCAGCTGTCTCACTACCATGAATCAATAAATAAGCATGTCTGACACGAACATATGATTGTGAATGATGTATGATCACAAATTCAGCCCTTATTACACATATAAGAAGGGAACATAGCTATTCTGAGTTAGTACCAATTCTATTTTTTACCATCTAAATTGAGACATTACAGTGGTTGGTAGGTTCATGAGCCATAGAGTCTTGGAAGAAATGAAAAGCAGTTTTAGAGAACTGTAAACTACTTAAAACCAAACAACCCAAACATGAAAATGTGGACTCTGCTAAAATTTTTGTCACTTTGATTCTGAGCAGACTTGGGATTCTAAGTGAAGCAAAAAAAAAAAAAAAAAAAAAAAAAAAAAAAAAAAAAAAAAAAAAAAAAAAAAAAAAAAAAAAAGAACATAAAAACCAAGTATGCACCTTGCAAGGACATGAGGAAGAATTTTTAGTATTGAACTGTTGAGTCCTGCTCCCAGGTGTGGGCACTGGGACCTCCAGCTCCAGGTGTTTTTTAGAGACTGCATGAATCTGTTCTGCTCTGAAGTGCAGACCCACCACTCACACACTGAGCAGCACCTTACTGCTTCCACAATTCCACTAAGAATTAAGGGACTAGTTGAGCAGTGGTTTTACATAAATAATGCCATCGGGTCCATTCTTAAGCAGCCAAAATCAGGGAGAGATGGAAAATCAACCCTGCCCTTTGGCCAGAGCTGAACTGTGGGGCTGGGAGGCACGTTCCCAACTGTTTGCTAGAAACTGATGGCAGGAGGAAGGGCTGTGAGCAGATCTCCTGAGCCTCAGCCCCACATCTGCACCACCCCACAAACACCATTAATGCATTGGGGCTGCTCACAGCTCTGTTCTCCTGGGGAGGTCAGCACACAGCATACTCCTTTCCCAATGAATGCTTCAAAAAGCAATCATCTCTCTCATTGACAGACCCTTCTCTCTGTCAAACTGTTTTTAATGGATCTCCAGTATTCTGGGTTACTTACGTTTTCTCTACTCCCTAGAAAATATATTTTTAGAAGTGTGGTGCTATCCAGCAGAGGTAAGTCACAGAGGAGGTAAGGGAAAGGAATATTTTGCTTGCCCATGTCCAGAGGAGATTACAGCCACTAGGCTGGGTGATTTATTGTGTTGGATTGTAAACAGCATGCTGTAGCCTGCAGTAAAGACCCCTTGTAAAACAGCAAGGCATTCTGCTTTTACATTCTCTAACACATACTGCTGTCAGCCAGGACAAATTCACTGAAGTCAATCTTCACTGCTATAAAACCATAACAATGGAAAAGAATAAAGCTCTAAACACTCTGGTAGTGCAGCAAAATATTAAAAAACAAACCAAAACAAAAACTACACAAGCATAATGATAAAAAAGTTTCATCAAATTGGAACAAGGTATTCTTTCATTCCCCACTAGGATGCAGCACAACCTTGTTTCTAACAATCTGGAAATAATAACTATTCAAGTCAGACTTGTGGAATATTTAAAAAGAGGACCACAAGACAAAAAAAAGCCATTTCAATCTGATGACTACATCAGCTACTTGTGACACTGAATGTCTCTGCAGGAAAGTTAAACTGGAGAGAATTCTGAACATGAAGGAAAAACTTCATGAAGATATTTTTCTCATGATTAAAGGAGATAAACCTTTGCAATCTTTCTTGCATCCTTCCTGTGCATGATTACCAAGCAAAAAGGAAGACAAAAGGCACAGAGGGCCTCCTGCTTTACTGTATTGAACCAGGCAAGCTGCCCAGTTACGGCTTTTGAAACTTTCTGATATTTTTGCAGAGTGATGTTACAAACGTCTGAGCAGTGTGGTTCATTTATAAGAACCTGAAAAAAAAAATAATAATATCATCTTAAAAATCTGTGGAACGAAGTTTACCAGATTGGATTTGGGTCTAGATTAGTGTTTGGGAGATGGAAATTGTGACAACTCTTGCTACATATATAATATTTTGTGATAATGAGCTCTGTGTCTGTCTTTAGCAAGAAAAGGAGTGGCAAATACTTCATCTGTGTCTATAGGGTCAATGAGTCCTTAATCCTCCTGACCCTTAAGACCTAAAGATGTCCTAATTATTTCAGTAATGTCATATTCTTAACTGAGATTTCATCAACAAGAAAAGTCTGAAGGTTTAGACTCCCTTGCAATTCAAATATCAAAACAAGATTACTTATCGTGGTAATAGCACTTAACATTTCCAACCCCTCATTCATCAGCTACTCCACAAACATCAGCTAATAAGGGAGACTTAGAGGTGTTTATTTTCTTCACCTTCTAGACTAGAAACCCAATCCAGGGAAGTGATTCATTAGCCAAGAGCAATGAGTGCCAAATCCCCCAAAAATCCCCCAATGCTACTTTCCCCAGCTTTTTTTTTTTTTTTTTTTTGCTACCTGAAACCCCTCTGTTACACTTCTTGGTATATATTGTGTTTCAGGACACTGCTGAAGTGAATGAAGAGCTTTAGTTTCTAAAATATTAGAGTATTAAATGCAGTTATCTTACATCTTCCTCTCCATATAAAAGGTCAGTTATTTTTGAAATATTAACAAATGGAAATGTTTGTTTGATAAATACTTCATAATTTTCACCATTTGCAGATATGTCACTGGCTCTATACCAATACAAATAATGTTTATCTCCCTTACATTTTTTCTAGGCAGAAACATCTATTTCAAAAGTAGGTGTTTTGTGCAAAATGGTGGGATTTTTTCCAATCTCTATTTGTATTCTCTAAAAGCTAGACTCAAATAATACTACAAACACTTTTCAGCTCTCCTGAATCTTTCATATTTCTCTTCCTTGCACATCAAGACATTTCCCTTTCTAATTTAATTCCTTCAGGTTTGAAGACTGCTGACCAAGCCCTTGGCAAAACATCCTGTTGGTATTTATTCTAGCCTTAATGTGAAATGTCATTTAAATTCACACACGCACAAAGGATCAGCGCAGACATTGCCTAAGAGAGTTTACATGACCCCCTAGACAGAGGGGTCATCTCTGGAAGGAAAATTAGGCTGGGCTGGGTAAACAGACTCACCCACTCCCATTCTGTGCCAGTCTCTGCAATCCCACAAAACACACATTGTCCAATTAGCAGCGCTGAAACTCTTTTTTTTTTTTTTTTTTATGGAAAGGATTGCAGGGAAATGAACATTCTTATGCAAGCATAAAAACTTTAATACTGGGTGGATGCTGGAGATTCTGTAAGTCCAACTGGTACCTGAGGGAAAGCTGCAAACAGCACAGGCCAAACGTAAAGAGGGAGGGAGAGGATAAAAATAATCTGAGACTGCATCTCGGGGCCTCAGTGAAGGTGTGGAAAAAATTGCTAAAASTKCAGAATGAGGATTTCATTCTGACTTAGAACTTCTCAGTTCTCCCCAGGTCTTTTGGTGAGCTTGCTCTGAATCTTCTGGGGACAGGAGGAGGGAAGAGYCCTTTCTAAATGAAARCATTTTTAAAATTATGCTKCATAGTAATAATAAAGCATACTCTCTAAAGCAGAAATATTGTGATTTCTCCCCCGTCAATGAACTCATTTAAATAGAGGAAACAGGATGAAAACATAGTACCCTGCATCACAGCCAGCACTGTAAATGATACAGAAATGAAATATAGCCCTGCTGGCAGCACTCCCGCCTTCTTGGCTACTTATCAACTCTCTGATGTGATGATATGCTACATGAGATTTTCCTTCTTATCTTCTACACATAACCCTTATCTGACTGGGGCCTAAACAATGGCCTTCAGAGGAAACGGATTATGAATGCAGCAGTTTGCATTTCAAGCTAAATTCCACAATTAAGTATAATTACGTGCCATATGTTTTCATCCTTTCGATTTTATGTTGTCTTAAAAGCTAAGTAAGTAAATATGTAGGCCCAAAAAATAATGGGCTGTGTCAGTGCCCTGATGTAGCATTTGGGTTACACTGCTGCAATTCTGAAATGAAAATACAGTCATAAAATGAAAATACATACAGAATTGTTCTAAACTAAGCTACCAGAATTACGGTGTAGTTACCAAATATATGAGGAAAATTTAGAAATTTTGCCAACCTTGACTTCTTACTATATTCAGATCCCATTTCAAATCTCTTAAATGGTGAAGATCCCAAAGGAACCCACAACCGTGCTCCTTAAAGCTGGCACGATTTCCCCAGAAAAAGAAATGAAGATAAAACCTCTGCTCATTTATTTACAAGGATGGCATTGAGAATCATGCTTTCATTCTTTGTTATTCACCCATTCAACAACCTGAACACGAGGAAGAACTTYTTCCCTGGTCGGTGATCRAGCACAGGAACAGTTTGCCCCAAGAGGTTATGGAGTTCTCCCCACTGGAGATATTCCAGAACATTCTGAACACCATCCTGTGTGCCCTGGGATGACTCAGCTTGAGCAGAGAGGTGGGACCTAATGACCAACTGTGATCCCCTCCAGTCTGACCCATTCTGTGATGACACTTCCCCTGCAAGCTCTGATCTTTAAAAAAAAGCCCAAAAAAACAAAACCAAAACTTTTAT
>NW_026624535.1:0-7119 GCF_030028575.1 Malurus melanocephalus
ACACACATCCCTTACACACATCCCTTACACACATCCCATCCCTTACACACATCCCTTACACACATCCCTTACACACATCCCATCCCTTACACACACCCCTTACACACATTTCTGTGCTCCTGCTCTCCAGCCCATGGTCCCACTCTGTTCTGTCCAGCCACAGCCCCTTCCAGCAGTGTCTGTGCCCATGGGCCAGTTCAGGGACATTYTGTGCAGGACAGCCTCGTGTCCATGGGACCTTTGGGTGTCCACAGTATGGGATGAATATCCCTTTGGGTCCACATTGTGAAAAGCAGGCAAGATGCCACAGTTCGTCATCACAAAATCCATTTTAGTGATGAATSCAGCACAGCAGTGTGTACATCCCCCTCATGCAACCCAAACCTTCTGCAGACCATGTATTTAATGTGGGGTTCTACYCAGGGCTGTTGTGAATGAGAAAATTCTGGGCTGTAGCAGTTGAAAATGTACAAACATTTCCACCCCTCTTTTGTGTACTTCTTCTTTCAGTATCTGCTGTGGACACAGGTCCTGGTGACTAGCAGGATAAAATACATGTTTACATGTTCTTGCATCTGCTGGSATGGCTCCTAAAACCATGGATGGAAACCTTTCCTTCTTCAAACTGCCGAAAAGTGATGGTTCAAACACCTATCTAAAGCACCTGATAGGGGGTATGTGGTGAATACTCGAATGGAAATTTGAAATCTCTTTGGAAGAAAAATATGTAAGGGAAAAATATTATTTGGCAGCTGGGATTTACAGTGGCATGCATTTGTGTTCAATGGCAGCACATAAAAAAAAAAAACACTGGTCAGCTAGGGAAGATCAGGAGGATATTGTACTGTGTTTCTGCAGGCACTAAAAACCTGATCAGGAAAGATCCTGGACCATCTCTGATGCTGCCCAGTTTCTGATGTACCTCATTTATTTGATTAGAGTTAATTATGTGTTTGGAAGCTGTGACCCACCAACCTTTTTCACAGAATCAATTTAATAACAGGAAACCTAACCTAGGAAAGCTAACAGCTAATACCCTGGGTATGTCTGCTGTTGAGATTCTTTAACATTCTGTCTTCTGTTTGCAGTTTTGGAACATTTTTGTGTCTAGCAATGGGCTCAAACACTCTGTTTTCCTCTTTGCTGGCAATTTTTGGAAGCAGACTATGCAGTGATATAAATTCCTGTCTTCCAGTCTACTTCTTCTCTGAGAAATACTCAGCAGCAAAGGAACCAATCTGACCTTTTTCAACATTTTAATAGCAGCAAGCATAAAAGCTACGGCCTGGGATGAACTTGTYGAGAAATTTTTGTTGTTAAATTTCTCAAGAGAGACTGGAAAATCAAGCGTTGCGTAGTGGAGTAGACTATTTCCAGCTAGAGCCCCCGTGGAAGAAACTCCAACCCAACTAAATCTTGGKTTGTTTACTTTGCAGCACAGCCATAATCGACTCCTCTTTCCAAAATCCATGGGAGGATGCTTTTAGACTGCGGGGAGCAAGATTTTCAGCTGAGCAGCTATTCCACCAGCACAGTGGCCTGTAGCCAGCTCCTCTGTCGTGGAGAAATGAGGTGACAACCTCGGGCATGTCACCTGCCAGGCACCCAGAGCGTTGTTAAAGCCGCGCAGTGACAAAGGGTGGGTTCAAGGCTGCTGTTCCAGGAGGTCCCTGACTCACAGCGGCCAAGATCTGATTCCTGCTTTGTGTTCTCTCCATCTCCAGGCACTCCATGGAACATTCTAGCAAAGGGAGCAGAAGCTTGGCCCCTCTTCCTGCCTCTCCTGGTCCCTGCCGTGCATCCCCAGGCATTCAGAGCATCACGGTGTCTCTTTCTTTCCTCAGCTCTGCATTTTGGCAGCACAGGCAGCGCTCATCCCACCTGAACAAGCGCATTTCCTCCCGAGGAGCTGCCGCGATTCTCCAGGGGCCGYGGGGCTCCAGCTCTGCTGCAGATGGTGATTATGTCACATTTCTGCCCCGGGTTTGAACGGGAAGGCGTTTACCGAGCTGGGGAAGCCCGAGCTCTCGGCCCCGATGGCCCGAGCAAACCCCTGGCCCTGCACATGATCACAGAGGATGTGGTGTGGCTGCTCCCTGAGCTCTCAGGAAAAGTAAACCCCAAAAGCATTTGGGGTGGCTTGGCCTTCCTTGGATCCCGGCTCATTTTCMGCAAAACGTTCTGCAAGGTTGACTTTTAAATCTGTATTTTTTTTAACAATCAAAGTAACCACACTCGAGACCAGTGAAAGTGACTCAGAGAGGAGACTGAGCCCTTCCACACCAGCCTGACAAAAGAGGTTTGGGCTGTTCATTGCAGGGAGAAACTAGGTTAGCCTTTTCTTTCAACACAGGTTTGTATCCAAACACAGGCAGGCCCGACTCGGTGTGGTCATGGACTGGAGAAAAAAAGTCCAAGGGGCCGGCACGGGGAGCAGCCCTGTGGGTGTCAGGCACAAAAGCTCAGTGCAGGTCTTTTAGAAAAGCTTTTCACCCAGTCATGGTGCKGGCAGTGACTGTCTCTGTGGAATACACCAGAGAAAGACCCCTGGGARCACACCAGCAACAACGCCTGGCAACTGGCGGCACATCTGAGACACAAGTTAACGGTAAGTGAGGGGAAAGAAAAACACTGCTGAATATTGGCTGAAAAAGAGAAGTCTCTCRGCATTTCCTGCCCTCCTCTCACGCTCTCAAAAATAAAACCTGCTGCTTTTGTCAGCGGGGCCACCCCGTCTGTGGCTTCTCTCTGCACTGACCAGGCAGGGCAGGGGTGTGGGGTGCTGATAGGATGGTCAGCATCTCCCCACGTTCACATCCAGCTGCGGTATCATCTGGGGGGACAGCACCCCTCCTCTGTGGGGACAGTGCCGGAGGGATGCCTCCAATCCCCTCTCTCCTCTTTCAAACCTCTTTTTCTGATTGCTTCCCATGCACAGCTCTCTAAAGACCACTGAGGATATTWGAGAACGCTACCTAAGTGCTCTCAACTTTACAGGACTGCTCACCTAACACCTTTAAAATKGCTTCAGTCTAAACAGCATTCCCAGCTCCGAGCTGACTGTTATCCCTGGGAACACACCGGGCCAGGATCGCTGATACATCTCCTCTGCTTTGAATTTAAAATTTAAAATGATAGATATTGGAGGAAAAGGAGGTTGTAGTGCTGCAGAGGAGCACCGGCCATTTCCAAATCAGTAACAGCCTCCACAGGACCTTCCCCTCTTCCCCAACGCAGCCAAAACCGAGGCAGCATTGGTAGAATTTGTAGCAGCGCTCCCCCGCTCACGCATTTGGTGTCGATGTGTTTTACAGAGACCTGAGAAAACGCAGACAGCTGCAAAGGTGGTGCGGGTCTGTGGATGCTCCCGCAGCCCTGTGCTCCTGGAACCCCCTCGGGCAGAGGGGACAGCCCCGGGAGCAGTGACAGCCCCGGGAGCAGTGCCAGCCCCGGGAGCAGTGCCAGGCGGTACCTGGGCTAACGGGAGGCTCTGCTGCGGACTCTCAGGTGTGCTGTGACAGGGCTCAGGCCAAGCCCCGCGCAGCCGCGGGCGCTGCAGGGTGAGCAGAGGGCAGCCCTACACGTCTGAACGCTGTGCATCCGATAGAAAAGGACAAAAAGGCTGGGCCAGGTCTGTGGTCTTGTGTCTTCAGCGAGGGCAGGCAACAACGGTCCTTGGCAATTCCAAACGCAGATTTCTGCTGTGACACGTTCTCTGCTCTTTGCTGTCGTTTTACCCCTCCATGTGCAGAAAGCACAGCATCACTCCCAGACGCGGTCCCGGACTCCAGGGGCTCTCGGCTGCGGCTGCAGCATCGCGGTGGGCTGGCGCTGAGACCCCTTCCCCGGGCATTTCTCTGTGCCACGGCTCTGTGCCCCCTCAGATGCTGCTCTGTGAGAGCGGAGGCATTTTCCGGGGACCGTCCTGGGGGCGTCCCGGCAGCCCCCAACTCTGCCGGCTCCCGAGCGGGGAGATGATCTGTTCCTTGTGGCCATCCGTGAAGCGCAGTTTCTCGCATCGGGCCTTTCATTCCGCTCCCGGTCTCGGCTCCGCGGCGGTCGGTGCCGGGCGAGGCGGGGTCCGCGGGGCACGGAGCGGGAGCAGAGCGGGTCCCGACCCTCCCCCGTGGGCAGGGGGCGAGGAGAGCCGCTCCCCGCCCGAGCCCCCGCGCTGTTTTCGTTATCGCGGCAGCGGGGATGRCCGAGCGGGATCGGGGCAGCGCAGAGGTCCCGGCACACGGCACCGGGGCCGGGCTGTCCCTCTGTCGCATCCCGCAGAGCCGCTCACCCCTCGGAGCCGCTCACACCGACCCCACCGGCTCCGTGCCCGCATCTCCCCGCACACCCGCGGGGCCCGACCTTTCCCTTTCCCTTTCCCCGCCGCCGCCTCTCCGTGCTCCGTCTCAGTCCGGGCCGAGCGCCGGCAGGGGAGGAGGGAGGCCCGCGGCCTGTTTTTAGGACAATAAAGTGATTTTCGTTCCTTTTCCTGGCGTGGTCAGAGGAGCGCTCCCGGACTGCTCTGGTCCCGAGGCCAGCTCGGCCGGGAGAGGAGAGCCGAGTGTCTGAAGGGACAGGACGGGACGGGAGGGGACAGGACAGGACGGGAGGGGATGGGACACAACGGGACGGGGGTTCTGCCGTGCATTTGGGCCGCTTCTTGGGGGCAGCTCCCCCAGGGAASGACCCCGACCCCGGAGCAGCGGTGACGCTCAGGTCGCGTTTCAGGGCGAGCCGGCGGAAAGCTCCGGCGAGGCTATTTCTGTGTAGGAAAATGAGAGCGAGGAGAGGCTGCTGCGAGCGAAGCAAAAAGGAGAGAGGCCATAGTCGGCCTCGCTTCCGGAGCGGCCCCGATCCCGCAGGGCCCGGCGAGGCCCCGCTCTCCGGGTGCGACCGCGTCCGAGACCAACCAAAGGCCGGGAGGCAAAAGATGGAGTTTGGAAACAGAGTTGTGTCCATGTGTCCGTGCCAGCCCCCGGTGCGAGCCTGGGTGCTGGGGGTGGCAGCCGGGAGGGATCCTCGCGTCTCCAAACCCGGCACATCCCGGCGGTGCCCCCCACTCCCAAAACTCGCTGCCATCCCTTCCTCCATGTCCCGGCGCCGTGGGGCAGAGGGGAAAGCGGGGCAGGGGAGCACAGCAGAGCCCCCCGAGCGGGTCGGTTCCGTGTCTGAGCGCGTTCCGTGGGCGAGGGGCCGCGGGCCGTGAGGATGCGCTGGTGGGCGCAGGGAGCGGGACCACCCCCGGGCCCGGAGCCGAAATTTGTTTTGGCCTTGGGGAAGGATCGTTATTTCCCGTCCCCACCATCCCCAGTCGTTYTGCTGAAAAATAAACCTGGGAGAGATCGAAGCCTCGTGATTTTTTCTTTCCCTCTGCCCAAGCTCACCCGCGGCCCTGGGTCTGCATCCGCCGCCCGAGTGGGAGGTGCGGGGGGATGGGGGAAAGCCCGAGCGAACCCCCCCGGGCCGGGAAAATCCTTCCCAGGCCCTTGGTGCCTCCATCGGGCCCAGCGGCTGTCCTTGGAGGGGCGCGGGGCAGGGCAGGCAGGGCAGGGCCGGAGCGATGCGGGTTCGGGGGTCTCTCTTGCACCCGCAGGCGTGGGCAGGCGGGTCCCTGTCCCGCCCCGGAGCGGAGCGCGGCCCCGGGGGCGGCAGCGTCACCCCCGGCCCGGGAAGGGGAAGTCGGTGCGCTGAAATTTGGGGACGGGCTGGGGCAGCGCGGGCAGAGCGGGCAGGAGCCGCCGCCGTGGACGGCTGCGAGCAAACTTTGATTCCTGCTGCAGCACATGCCAGAGTTTTCCTGGGTTTTGGCTGCGTCTGGGGACATCTTGTGATGTTTTAGAGAACAGGACATGATCTCACATGGCGAGGAGCTCTTTAGTTTCTTAATCATTTCACGGTTCCTTCAGAGGCTTTTTTCCACCTAAAACGTTTAGTTTCAGCTCAGTGATCAGCTGCAAAAGCTCGGCGGGGAGCGGAAGAGTTGAATTATTCCAACCTGAGAGAGCCCCTCACAAAAAAAGGAAAAGGAAAAAAAGGAAAGAAAATAAAGAAGAAAAAAAAAGAAAAGAAAGAAGGGGGAAAAAAGAAAAGAAAGAAAAGAGAAGAAAAGAAAATAAAAGAAAAGAAAAAAACGAGAAAGGAGGAAAAGAAAAACGGAAAATACAAGAAAAGAGAAAAGAACACAAAACAATAAAAAGAAAAGGGGAAAAAAAGGGGAAAAGGAAGAGGTTGCAAAACGACGTGGAAACTTTTCCTTGTCTCCGTTTCCCCAAGTTCTGAAGAGCTGGAATGGAGCTGGAGAAAACCTACGCGASTCCCCGAGGCGGCCGCACAGGTGGGGCTGGGGCAGGGGCCGCAGGGAGCTCCGCGGGAGCAGCTCCCCCGGGGCATCGGGGAGCGCCGAGAGCTGCCCAGACCTCCGAGCGCCGTGGAGAGTCCGGCCCGGTGTGCGTTTGGCGGGGCTGGGATCCAGCGGGCAGTGAGAGGGAGCGGGACTGACCACTTGACCACTGCCCCGTGCCGGGTCCCCGCGGGCAGCGCGGCCGCGGAGCGGGCGGTGGGGGCGCGGAGGCGGCCTGGAGGCTCGGTGGCGGAATGCAATTTCGAAGCGATCGATGGGGCCTTTTATTAGTTAAATCGCCTGAATAATCGTTTAATCGATAAAGCATTTCATGGCGCGGCGCAGGCTCGGGAGCGGAGGTGGCCGCAGGGGAAGCAGCGCTGTGCAGAGCGGGATGAGGGGACGGGCCGGGGCCCTGAGACCGGGCTCTGCAAAGCCTCGGCCGCCTCTAGTCCCGGCTCAGCTTTGGGCCGAGGGGCTTTCACCGCSGTCTCGGGTCAGCAAGAAGAAGGAGAAGGAAAACGGGAGGTCACGGCAGGGACGAGGAGCGGGCAGGATGGGAGCCGGCCGTGCGTGCCCGTTCAGACATTGCTCGGGACAGCGCTACAGCCCCGGGCCCGACCGCCCCGCATCCCCGACGGCTGCCCCGAGCAGAGAGCCCGGCCCGCCGGATGGATCCCGGCTCGGCTGCGGGGCTGCTCAGGGATAGGGATTGTTCAGGGATACGGATTGTTCAGGGATAGGGGCTGTTCAGGGATAGGGATTGTTCAGGGATAGGGGCT